>NW_028227755.1:0-35481 GCF_978045245.1 Mus caroli | reverse complement strand
TCTAATGCGGGTTTTTCAGTAAATTCTAAGTTTTTCAGTGCAACTCACTCATATACAATGTACTACACTGTGCATTTCGTCTAATGCCGGTATTTCAGTAAATTCTAAGTTTTTCAGTGCAGCTCACTCATATACAATGTACTACACTGTGCATTTCGTCTAATGCGGGTTTTTCAGTAAATTCTAAGTTTTTCAGTGCAACTCACTCATATACAATGTACTACACTGTGGATTTCGTCTAATGCGGGTTTTTCAGTAAATTCTAAGTTTTTCAGTGCAACTCACTCATATACTATGTACTACACTGTGCATTTCGTCTAATGCGGGTTTTTCAGTAAATTCTAAGTTTTTCAGTGCAACTCACTCATATACTATGTACTACACTGTGCATTTCGTCTAATGCGGGTTTTTCAGTAAATTCTAAGTTTTTCAGTGCAACTCACTCATATACTATGTACTACACTGTACATTTCGTCTAATGCGGGTTTTTCAGTAAATTCTAAGTTTTTCACTGCAACTCACTCATATACAATATACTACACTGTGCATTTCGTCTATTGCGGGTTTTTCAGTAAATTCTAAGTTTTTCAGTGCAACTCACTCATATACAATGTACTACACTGTGCATTTCGTCTAATGCCGATATTTCAGTAAATTCTAAGTTTTTCAGTGCAGCTCACTCATATACAATGTACTACACTGTGCATTTCGTCTAATGCGGGTTTTTCAGTAAATTCTAAGTTTTTCAGTGCAAGGCATTCATATTCAATGTACTACACTGTGCATTTCGTCTAATGCGGGTTTTTCAGTAAATTCTAAGTTTTTCAGTGCAACTCACTCATATACAATGTACTACACTGTGCATTTCGTCTAATGCGGGTTTTTCAGTAAATTCTAAGTTTTTCAGTGCAACTCACTCATATACAATGTACTACACTGTGCATTTTGTCTAATGCGGGTTTTTCAGTAAATTCTAAGTTTTTCACTGCAACTCACTCATATACAATATACTACACTGTGCATTTCGTCTAATGCGGGTTTTTCAGTAAATTCTAAGTTTTTCAGTGCAACTCACTCATATACAATGTACTACACTGTGCATTTTGTCTAATGCGGGTTTTTCAGTAAATTCTAAGTTTTTCAGTGCAACTCACTCATATACAATGTACTACACTGTGCATTTCGTCTAATGCGGGATTTTCAGTAAATTCTAAGTTTTTCAGTGCAACTCACTCATATACAATGTACTACACTGTGCATTTCGTCTAATGCGGGTTTTTCAGTAAATTCTAAGTTTTTCAGTGCAACTCACTCATATACAATGTACTACACTGTGCATTTCGTCTAATGCGGGTTTTTCAGTAAATTCTAAGTTTTTCAGTGCAACTCACTCATATACAATGTACTACACTGTGCATTTCGTCTAATGCGGGTTTTTCAGTAAATTCTAAGTTTTTCAGTGCAACTCACTCATATACAATGTACTACACTGTGCATTTCGTCTAATGCGTGTTTTTCAGTAAATTCTACGTTTTTCAGTGCAACTCACTCATATACAATGTACTACACTGTGCATTTCGTCTAATGCGGGTTTTTCAGTAAATTCTAAGTTTTTCAGTGCAACTCACTCATATACTATGTACTACACTGTACATTTCGTCTAATGCGGGTTTTTCAGTAAATTCTAAGTTTTTCAGTGCAACTCACTCATATACAATGTACTACACTGTGCATTTCGTCTAATGGGGGTTTTTCAGTAAATTCTAAGTTTTTCAGTGCAACTCACTCATATACAATGTACTACACTGTGCATTTCGTCTAATGCGGGTTTTTCAGTAAATTCTAAGTTTTTCAGTGCAACTCACTCATATACAATGTACTACACTGTGCATTTCGTCTAATGCGGTTTTTTCAGTAAATTCTAAGTTTTTCAGTGCAACTCACTCATATACAATGTACTACACTGTGGATTTCGTCTAATGCGGGTTTTTCCGTAAATTCTAAGTTTTTCAGTGCAACTCACTCATATACAATGTACTACACTGTGGATTTCGTCTAATGCGGGTTTTTCAGTAAATTCTAAGTTTTTCAGTGCAACTCACTCATATACTATGTACTACACTGTGCATTTCGTCTAATGCGGGTTTTTCAGTAAATTCTAAGTTTTTCAGTGCAACTCACTCATATACTATGTACTACACTGTACATTTCGTCTAATGCGGGTTTTTCAGTAAATTCTAAGTTTTTCAGTGCAACTCACTCATATACAATGTACTACACTGTGCATTTCGTCTAATGCGGGTTTTTCAGTAAATTCTAAGTTTTTCACTGCAACTCACTCATATACAATATACTACACTGTGCATTTCGTCTAATGCGGGTTTTTCAGTAAATTCTAAGTTTTTCAGTGCAACTCACTCATATACAATGTACTACACTGTGCATTTCGTCTAATGCGGGTTTTTAAGTAAATTCTAAGTTTTTCAGTGCAACTCACTCATATACAATGTACTACACTGTGCATTTCGTCTAATGCCGGTATTTCAGTAAATTCTAAGTTTTTCAGTGCAGCTCACTCATATACAATGTACTACACTGTGCATTTCGTCTAATGCGGGTTTTTCAGTAAATTCTAAGTTTTTCAGTGCAAGGCATTCATATTCAATGTACTACACTGTGCATTTCGTCTAATGCGGGTTTTTCAGTAAATTCTAAGTTTTTCAGTGCAACTCACTCATATACAATGTACTACACTGTGCATTTCGTCTAATGCGGGTTTTTCAGTAAATTCTAAGTTTTTCAGTGCAACTCACTCATATACAATGTACTACACTGTGCATTTCGTCTAATGCGGGTTTTTCAGTAAATTCTAAGTTTTTCAGTGCAACTCACTCATATACAATGTACTACACTGTGCATTTCGTCTAATGCGGGTTTTTCAGTAAATTCTAAGTTTTTCAGTGCAACTCACTCATATACAATGTACTACATTGTGCATTTCGTCTAATGCGGGTTTTTCAGTAATTCTAAGTTTTTCAGTGCAACTCACTCATATACAATATACTACACTGTGCATTTCGTCTAATGCGGGTTTTTCAGTAAATTCTAAATTTTTCAGTGCAACTCACTCATATACAATGTACTAAACTGTGCATTTCGTCTAATGCGGGTTTTTCAGTAAATTCTAAGTTTTTCAGTGCAACTCACTCATATACAATGTACTACACTGTGCATTTCGTCTAATGCGGGTTTTTCAGTAAATTCTAAGTTTTTCAGTGCAACTCACTCATATACAATGTACTACACTGTGCATTTCGTCTAATGCGGGTTTTTCAGTAAATTCTAAGTTTTTCAGTGCAACTCACTCATATACAATGTACTACACTGTGCATTTCATCTAATGGGGGTTTTTCAGTAAAATCTAAGTTTTTCAGTGCAACTCACTCATATACAATGTACTACACTGTGCATTTCGTCTAATGCGGGTTTTTCAGTAAATTCTAAGTTTTTCAGTGCAACTCACTCATATACAATGTACTACACTGTGCATTTCGTCTAATGCGGGTTTTTCAGTAAATTCTAAGTTTTTCAGTGCAACTCACTCATATACAATGTAGTACACTGTGCATTTCGTCTAATGCGGGTTTTTCAGTAAATTCTAAGTTTTTCAGTGCAACTCACTCATATACTGTGTACTACACTGTGCATTTCGTCTAATACGGGTTTTTCAGTAAATTCTAAGTTTTTCAGTGCAACTCACTCATATACAATGTACTACACTGTGCATTTCGTCTAATGCGGGTTTTTCAGTAAATTCTAAGTTTTTCAGTGCAACTCACTCATATACAATATACTACACTGTGCATTTCGTCTAATGCGTGTTTTTCAGTAAATTCTATGTTTTTCAGTGCAACTCACTCATATACAATGTACTACACTGTGCATTTCGTCTAATGCGGGTTTTTCAGTAAATTCTAAGTTTTTCAGTGCAACTCACTCATATACTATGTACTACACTGTACATTTCGTCTAATGCGGGTTTTTCAGTAAATTCTAAGTTTTTCAGTGCAACTCACTCATATACAATGTACTACACTGTGCATTTCGTCTAATGGGGGTTTTTCAGTAAATTCTAAGTTTTTCAGTGCAACTCACTCATATACAATGTACTACACTGTGCATTTCGTCTAATGCGGTTTTTTCAGTAAATTCTAAGTTTTTCAGTGCAACTCACTCATATACAATGTACTACACTGTGCATTTCGTCTAATGCGGGTTTTTCAGTAAATTCTAAGTTTTTCAGTGCAACTCACTCATATACAATGTACTACACTGTGGATTTCGTCTAATGCGGGTTTTTCAGTAAATTCTAAGTTTTTCAGTGCAACTCACTCATATACTATGTACTACACTGTGCATTTCGTCTAATGCGGGTTTTTCAGTAAATTCTAAGTTTTTCAGTGCAACTCACTCATATACTATGTACTACACTGTACATTTCGTCTAATGCGGGTTTTTCAGTAAATTCTAAGTTTTTCAGTACAACTCACTCATATACAATGTACTACACTGTGCATTTCGTCTAATGCGGGTTTTTCAGTAAATTCTAAGTTTTTCAGTGCAAGGCATTCATATTCAATGTACTACACTGTGCATTTCGTCTAATGCGGGTTTTTCAGTAAATTCTAAGTTTTTCAGTGCAACTCACTCATATACAATGTACTACACTGTGCATTTCGTCTAATGCGGGTTTTTCAGTAAATTCTAAGTTTTTCAGTGCAACTCACTCATATACAATGTACTACACTGTGCATTTCGTCTAATGCGGGTTTTTCAGTAAATTCTAAGTTTTTCAGTGCAACTCACTCATATACAATGTACTACACTGTGCATTTCGTCTAATGCGGGTTTTTCAGTAAATTCTAAGTTTTTCAGTGCAACTCACTCATATACAATGTACTACATTGTGCATTTCGTCTAATGCGGGTTTTTCAGTAATTCTAAGTTTTTCAGTGCAACTCACTCATATACAATATACTACACTGTGCATTTCGTCTAATGCGGGTTTTTCAGTAAATTCTAAATTTTTCAGTGCAACTCACTCATATACAATGTACTAAACTGTGCATTTCGTCTAATGCGGGTTTTTCAGTAAATTCTAAGTTTTTCAGTGCAACTCACTCATATACAATGTACTACACTGTGCATTTCGTCTAATGCGGGTTTTTCAGTAAATTCTAAGTTTTTCAGTGCAACTCACTCATATACAATGTACTACACTGTGCATTTCGTCTAATGCGGGTTTTTCAGTAAATTCTAAGTTTTTCAGTGCAACTCACTCATATACAATGTACTACACTGTGCATTTCATCTAATGGGGGTTTTTCAGTAAATTCTAAGTTTTTCAGTGCAACTCACTCATATACAATGTACTACACTGTGCATTTCGTCTAATGCGGGTTTTTCAGTAAATTCTAAGTTTTTCAGTGCAACTCACTCATATACAATGTACTACACTGTGCATTTCGTCTAATGCGGGTTTTTCAGTAAATTCTAAGTTTTTCAGTGCAACTCACTCATATACAATGTACTACACTGTGCATTTCGTCTAATGCGGGTTTTTCAGTAAATTCTAAGTTTTTCAGTGCAACTCACTCATATACTGTGTACTACACTGTGCATTTCGTCTAATACGGGTTTTTCAGTAAATTCTAAGTTTTTCAGTGCAACTCACTCATATACAATGTACTACACTGTGCATTTCGTCTAATGCGGGTTTTTCAGTAAATTCTAAGTTTTTCAGTGCAACTCACTCATATACAATATACTACACTGTGCATTTCGTCTAATGCGTGTTTTTCAGTAAATTCTACGTTTTTCAGTGCAACTCACTCATATACAATGTACTACACTGTGCATTTCGTCTAATGCGGGTTTTTCAGTAAATTCTAAGTTTTTCAGTGCAACTCACTCATATACTATGTACTACACTGTACATTTCGTCTAATGCGGGTTTTTCAGTAAATTCTAAGTTTTTCAGTGCAACTCACTCATATACAATGTACTACACTGTGCATTTCGTCTAATGGGGGTTTTTCAGTAAATTCTAAGTTTTTCAGTGCAACTCACTCATATACAATGTACTACACTGTGCATTTCGTCTAATGCGGTTTTTTCAGTAAATTCTAAGTTTTTCAGTGCAACTCACTCATATACAATGTACTACACTGTGCATTTCGTCTAATGCGGGTTTTTCAGTAAATTCTAAGTTTTTCAGTGCAACTCACTCATATACAATGTACTACACTGTGGATTTCGTCTAATGCGGGTTTTTCAGTAAATTCTAAGTTTTTCAGTGCAACTCACTCATATACTATGTACTACACTGTGCATTTCGTCTAATGCGGGTTTTTCAGTAAATTCTAAGTTTTTCAGTGCAACTCACTCATATACTATGTACTACACTGTACATTTCGTCTAATGCGGGTTTTTCAGTAAATTCTAAGTTTTTCAGTGCAACTCACTCATATACAATGTACTACACTGTGCATTTCGTCTAATGCGGGTTTTTCAGTAAATTCTAAGTTTTTCACTGCAACTCACTCATATACAATATACTACACTGTGCATTTCGTCTAATGCGGGTTTTTCAGTAAATTCTAAGTTTTTCAGTGCAACTCACTCATATACAATGTACTACACTGTGCATTTCGTCTAATGCGGGTTTTTCAGTAAATTCTAAGTTTTTCAGTGCAACTCACTCATATACAATGTACTACACTGTGCATTTCGTCTAATGCCGGTATTTCAGTAAATTCTAAGTTTTTCAGTGCAGCTCACTCATATACAATGTACTACACTGTGCATTTCGTCTAATGCGGGTTTTTCAGTAAATTCTAAGTTTTTCAGTGCAACTCACTCATATACAATGTACTACACTGTGGATTTCGTCTAATGCGGGTTTTTCAGTAAATTCTAAGTTTTTCAGTGCAACTCACTCATATACTATGTACTACACTGTGCATTTCGTCTAATGCGGGTTTTTCAGTAAATTCTAAGTTTTTCAGTGCAACTCACTCATATACTATGTACTACACTGTACATTTCGTCTAATGCGGGTTTTTCAGTAAATTCTAAGTTTTTCACTGCAACTCACTCATATACAATATACTACACTGTGCATTTCGTCTATTGCGGGTTTTTCAGTAAATTCTAAGTTTTTCAGTGCAACTCACTCATATACTATGTACTACACTGTGCATTTCGTCTAATGCGGGTTTTTCAGTAAATTCTAAGTTTTTCAGTGCAACTCACTCATATACTATGTACTACACTGTACATTTCGTCTAATGCGGGTTTTTCAGTAAATTCTAAGTTTTTCAGTGCAACTCACTCATATACAATGTACTACACTGTGCATTTCGTCTAATGCGGGTTTTTCAGTAAATTCTAAGTTTTTCACTGCAACTCACTCATATACAATATACTACACTGTGCATTTCGTCTAATGCGGGTTTTTCAGTAAATTCTAAGTTTTTCAGTGCAACTCACTCATATACAATGTACTACACTGTGCATTTCGTCTAATGCGGGTTTTTCAGTAAATTCTAAGTTTTTCAGTGCAACTCACTCATATACAATGTACTACACTGTGCATTTCGTCTAATGCCGGTATTTCAGTAAATTCTAAGTTTTTCAGTGCAGCTCACTCATATACAATGTACTACACTGTGCATTTCGTCTAATGCGGGTTTTTCAGTAAATTCTAAGTTTTTCAGTGCAACTCACTCATATACAATGTACTACACTGTGGATTTCGTCTAATGCGGGTTTTTCAGTAAATTCTAAGTTTTTCAGTGCAACTCACTCATATACTATGTACTACACTGTGCATTTCGTCTAATGCGGGTTTTTCAGTAAATTCTAAGTTTTTCAGTGCAACTCACTCATATACTATGTACTACACTGTACATTTCGTCTAATGCGGGTTTTTCAGTAAATTCTAAGTTTTTCACTGCAACTCACTCATATACAATATACTACACTGTGCATTTCGTCTATTGCGGGTTTTTCAGTAAATTCTAAGTTTTTCAGTGCAACTCACTCATATACAATGTACTACACTGTGCATTTCGTCTAATGCGGGTTTTTCAGTAAATTCTAAGTTTTTCAGTGCAACTCACTCATATACAATGTACTACACTGTGCATTTCGTCTAATGCCGATATTTCAGTAAATTCTAAGTTTTTCAGTGCAGCTCACTCATATACAATGTACTACACTGTGCATTTCGTCTAATGCGGGTTTTTCAGTAAATTCTAAGTTTTTCAGTGCAAGGCATTCATATTCAATGTATTACACTGTGCATTTCGTCTAATGCGGGTTTTTCAGTAAATTCTAAGTTTTTCAGTGCAACTCACTCATATACAATGTACTACACTGTGCATTTCGTCTAATGCGGGTTTTTCAGTAAATTCTAAGTTTTTCAGTGCAACTCACTCATTTACAATGTACTACGCTGTGCATTTCGTCTAATGCGGGTTTTTCAGTAAATTCTAAGTTTTTCAGTGCAACTCACTCATTTACAATGTACTACACTGTGCATTTCGTCTAATGCGGGTTTTTCAGTAAATTCTAAGTTTTTCAGTGCAACTCACTCATATACTATGTACTACCCTGTGCATTTCGTCTAATGCGGGTTTTTCAGTAAATTCTAAGTTTTTCAGTGCAACTCACTCATATACAATGTACTACACTGTGGATTTAGTCTAATGCGGGTTTTACAGTAAATTCTAAGTTTTTCAGTGCAACCAACTCATATACTATGTACTACACTGTGCATTTCGTCTAATGCGGGTTTTTCAGTAAATTCTAAGTTTTTCAGTGCAACTCACTCATATACTATGTACTACACTGTACATTTCGTCTAATGCGGGTTTTTCAGTAAATTCTAAGTTTTTCAGTGCAACTCACTCATATACAATGTACTACACTGTGCATTTCGTCTAATGCGGGTTTTTCAGTAAATTCTAAGTTTTTCACTGCAACTCACTCATATACAATATACTACACTGTGCATTTCGTCTAATGCCTGTATTTCAGTAAATTCTAAGTTTTTCAGTGCAGCTCACTCATATACAATGTACTACACTGTGCATTTCGTCTAATGCGGATTTTTCAGTAAATTCTAAGTTTTTCAGTGCAACTCACTCATTTACAATGTACTACACTGTGCATTTCGTCTAATGCGGGTTTTTCAGTAAATTCTAAGTTTTTCAGTGCAACTCACTCATTTACAATGTACTACACTGTGCATTTCGTCTAATGCGGGTTTTTCAGTAAATTCTAAGTTTTTCAGTGCAACTCACTCATATACTATGTACTACACTGTGCATTTCGTCTAATGCGGGTTTTTCAGTAAATTTTAAGTTTTTCAGTGCAACTCACTCATATACTATGTACTACACTGTGCATTTCGTCTAATACGGGTTTTTCAGTAAATTCTAAGTTTTTCAGTGCAACTCACTCATATACAATGTACTACACTGTGCATTTCGTCTAATGCGGGTTTTTCAGTAAATTCTAAGTTTTTCAGTGCAACTCACTCATTTACAATGTACTACACTGTGCATTTCGTCTAATGCGGGTTTTTCAGTAAATTCTAAGTTTTTCAGTGCAACTCACTCATATACAATGTACTACACTGTGCATTTTGTCTAATGCGGGTTTTTCAGTAAATTCTAAGTTTTTCAGTGCAACTCACTCATATACAATGTACTACACTGTGCATTTCGTCTAATGCGGGTTTTTCAGTAAATTCTAAGTTTTTCAGTGCAACTCACTCATATACAATGTACTACACTGTGCATTTCGTCTAATGCCGATATTTCAGTAAATTCTAAGTTTTTCAGTGCAGCTCACTCATATACAATGTACTACACTGTGCATTTCGTCTAATGCGGGTTTTTCAGTAAATTCTAAGTTTTTCAGTGCAAGGCATTCATATTCAATGTATTACACTGTGCATTTCGTCTAATGCGGGTTTTTCAGTAAATTCTAAGTTTTTCAGTGCAACTCACTCATATACAATGTACTACACTGTGCATTTCGTCTAATGCGGGTTTTTCAGTAAATTCTAAGTTTTTCAGTGCAACTCACTCATTTACAATGTACTACGCTGTGCATTTCGTCTAATGCGGGTTTTTCAGTAAATTCTAAGTTTTTCAGTGCAACTCACTCATTTACAATGTACTACACTGTGCATTTCGTCTAATGCGGGTTTTTCAGTAAATTCTAAGTTTTTCAGTGCAACTCACTCATATACTATGTACTACCCTGTGCATTTCGTCTAATGCGGGTTTTTCAGTAAATTCTAAGTTTTTCAGTGCAACTCACTCATATACAATGTACTACACTGTGCATTTCGTCTAATGCGGGTTTTTCAGTAAATTCTAAGTTTTTCAGTGCAACTCACTCATTTACAATGTACTACACTGTGCATTTCGTCTAATGCGGGTTTTTCAGTAAATTCTAAGTATTTCAGTGCAACTCACTCATATACAATGTACTACACTGTGCATTTTGTCTAATGCGGGTTTTTCAGTAAATTCTAAGTTTTTCAGTGCAACTCACTCATATACAATGTACTACACTGTGCATTTCGTCTAATGCGGGTTTTTCAGTAAATTCTAAGTTTTTCAGTGCAACTCACTCATATACAATGTACTACACTGTACATTTCGTCTAATGCGGGTTTTTCAGTAAATTCTAAGTTTTTCAGTGCAACTCACTCATATACAATGTACTACACTGTGGAATTCGTCTAATGCGGGTTTTTTCAGTAAATTCTAAGTTTTTCAGTGCAACTCACTCATATACAATGTACTACACTGTGGATTTAGTCTAATGCGGGTTTTACAGTAAATTCTAAGTTTTTCAGTGCAACCAACTCATATACTATGTACTACACTGTGCATTTCGTCTAATGCGGGTTTTTCAGTAAATTCTAAGTTTTTCAGTGCAACTCACTCATATACTATGTACTACACTGTACATTTCGTCTAATGCGGGTTTTTCAGTAAATTCTAAGTTTTTCAGTGCAACTCACTCATATACAATGTACTACACTGTGCATTTCGTCTAATGCGGGTTTTTCAGTAAATTCTAAGTTTTTCACTGCAACTCACTCATATACAATATACTACACTGTGCATTTCGTCTAATGCCTGTATTTCAGTAAATTCTAAGTTTTTCAGTGCAGCTCACTCATATACAATGTACTACACTGTGCATTTCGTCTAATGCGGATTTTTCAGTAAATTCTAAGTTTTTCAGTGCAACTCACTCATTTACAATGTACTACACTGTGCATTTCGTCTAATGCGGGTTTTTCAGTAAATTCTAAGTTTTTCAGTGCAACTCACTCATTTACAATGTACTACACTGTGCATTTCGTCTAATGCGGGTTTTTCAGTAAATTCTAAGTTTTTCAGTGCAACTCACTCATATACTATGTACTACACTGTGCATTTCGTCTAATGCGGGTTTTTCAGTAAATTTTAAGTTTTTCAGTGCAACTCACTCATATACTATGTACTACACTGTGCATTTCGTCTAATACGGGTTTTTCAGTAAATTCTAAGTTTTTCAGTGCAACTCACTCATATACAATGTACTACACTGTGCATTTTGTCTAATGCGGGTTTTTCAGTAAATTCTAAGTTTTTCAGTGCAACTCACTCATTTACAATGTACTACACTGTGCATTTCGTCTAATGCGGGTTTTTCAGTAAATTCTAAGTTTTTCAGTGCAACTCACTCATATACAATGTACTACACTGTGCATTTTGTCTAATGCGGGTTTTTCAGTAAATTCTAAGTTTTTCAGTGCAACTCACTCATATACAATGTACTACACTGTGCATTTCGTCTAATGCGGGATTTTCAGTAAATTCTAAGTTTTTCAGTGCAACTCACTCATATACAATGTACTACACTGTGCATTTCGTCTAATGCGGGTTTTTCAGTAAATTCTAAGTTTTTCAGTGCAACTCACTCATATACAATGTACTACACTGTGCATTTCGTCTAATGCGGGTTTTTCAGTAAATTCTAAGTTTTTCAGTGCAACTCACTCATATACAATGTACTACACTGTGCATTTCGTCTAATGCGGGTTTTTCAGTAAATTCTAAGTTTTTCAGTGCAACTCACTCATATACAATGTACTACACTGTGCATTTCGTCTAATGCGGGTTTTTCAGTAAATTCTAAGTTTTTCAGTGCAACTCACTCATATACAATGTACTACACTGTGGATTTCGTCTAATGCGGGTTTTTCAGTAAATTCTAAGTTTTTCAGTGCAACTCACTCATATACTATGTACTACACTGTGCATTTCGTCTAATGCGGGTTTTTCAGTAAATTCTAAGTTTTTCAGTGCAACTCACTCATATACTATGTACTACACTGTACATTTCGTCTAATGCGGGTTTTTCAGTAAATTCTAAGTTTTTCAGTGCAACTCACTCATATACAATGTACTACACTGTGCATTTCGTCTAATGCGGGTTTTTCAGTAAATTCTAAGTTTTTCACTGCAACTCACTCATATACAATATACTACACTGTGCATTTCGTCTAATGCGGGTTTTTCAGTAAATTCTAAGTTTTTCAGTGCAACTCACTCATATACAATGTACTACACTGTGCATTTCGTCTAATGCGGGTTTTTAAGTAAATTCTAAGTTTTTCAGTGCAACTCACTCATATACAATGTACTACACTGTGCATTTCGTCTAATGCCGGTATTTCAGTAAATTCTAAGTTTTTCAGTGCAGCTCACTCATACACAATGTACTACACTGTGCATTTCGTCTAATGCGGGTTTTTCAGTAAATTCTAAGTTTTTCAGTGCAAGGCATTCATATTCAATGTACTACACTGTGCATTTCGTCTAATGCGGGTTTTTCAGTAAATTCTAAGTTTTTCAGTGCAACTCACTCATATACAATGTACTACACTGTGCATTTCGTCTAATGCGGGTTTTTCAGTAAATTCTAAGTTTTTCAGTGCAACTCACTCATATACAATGTACTACACTGTGCATTTCGTCTAATGCGGGTTTTTCAGTAAATTCTAAGTTTTTCAGTGCAACTCACTCATATACAATGTACTACACTGTGCATTTCGTCTAATGCGGGTTTTTCAGTAAATTCTAAGTTTTTCAGTGCAACTCACTCATATACAATGTACTACATTGTGCATTTCGTCTAATGCGGGTTTTTCAGTAAATTCTAAGTTTTTCAGTGCAACTCACTCATATACAATATACTACACTGTGCATTTCGTCTAATGCGGGTTTTTCAGTAAATTCTAAATTTTTCAATGCAACTCACTCATATACAATGTACTAAACTGTGCATTTCGTCTAATGCGGGTTTTTCAGTAAATTCTAAGTTTTTCAGTGCAACTCACTCATATACAATGTACTACACTGTGCATTTCGTCTAATGCGGGTTTTTCAGTAAATTCTAAGTTTTTCAGTGCAACTCACTCATATACAATGTACTACACTGTGCATTTCGTCTAATGCGGGTTTTTCAGTAAATTCTAAGTTTTTCAGTGCAACTCACTCATATACAATGTACTACACTGTGCATTTCATCTAATGGGGGTTTTTCAGTAAATTCTAAGTTTTTCAGTGCAACTCACTCATATACAATGTACTACACTGTGCATTTCGTCTAATGCGGGTTTTTCAGTAAATTCTAAGTTTTTCAGTGCAACTCACTCATATACAATGTACTACACTGTGCATTTCGTCAAATGCGGTTTTTTCAGTAAATTCTAAGTTTTTCAGTGCAACTCACTCATATACAATGTACTACACTGTGGAATTCGTCTAATGCGGGTTTTTCAGTAAATTCTAAGTTTTTCAGTGCAACTCACTCATATACAATGTACTACACTGTGGATTTCGTCTAATGCGGGTTTTTCAGTAAATTCTAAGTTTTTCAGTGCAACTCACTCATATACTATGTACTACACTGTGCATTTCGTCTAATGCGGGTTTTTCAGTAAATTCTAAGTTTTTCAGTGCAACTCACTCATATACAATATACTACACTGTGCATTTCGTCTAATGCGGGTTTTTCAGTAAATTCTAAATTTTTCAATGCAACTCACTCATATACAATGTACTACATTGTGCATTTCGTCTAATGCGGGTTTTTCAGTAAATTCTAAGTTTTTCAGTGCAACTCACTCATATACAATATACTACACTGTGCATTTCGTCTAATGCGGGTTTTTCAGTAAATTCTAAATTTTTCAATGCAACTCACTCATATACAATGTACTAAACTGTGCATTTCGTCTAATGCGGGTTTTTCAGTAAATTCTAAGTTTTTCAGTGCAACTCACTCATATACAATGTACTACACTGTGCATTTCGTCTAATGCGGGTTTTTCAGTAAATTCTAAGTTTTTCAGTGCAACTCACTCATATACAATGTACTACACTGTGCATTTCGTCTAATGCGGGTTTTTCAGTAAATTCTAAGTTTTTCAGTGCAACTCACTCATATACAATGTACTACACTGTGCATTTCATCTAATGGGGGTTTTTCAGTAAATTCTAAGTTTTTCAGTGCAACTCACTCATATACAATGTACTACACTGTGCATTTCGTCTAATGCGGGTTTTTCAGTAAATTCTAAGTTTTTCAGTGCAACTCACTCATATACAATGTACTACACTGTGCATTTCGTCAAATGCGGTTTTTTCAGTAAATTCTAAGTTTTTCAGTGCAACTCACTCATATACAATGTACTACACTGTGGAATTCGTCTAATGCGGGTTTTTCAGTAAATTCTAAGTTTTTCAGTGCAACTCACTCATATACAATGTACTACACTGTGGATTTCGTCTAATGCGGGTTTTTCAGTAAATTCTAAGTTTTTCAGTGCAACTCACTCATATACTATGTACTACACTGTGCATTTCGTCTAATGCGGGTTTTTCAGTAAATTCTAAGTTTTTCAGTGCAACTCACTCATATACTATGTACTACACTGTACATTTCGTCTAATGCGGGTTTTTCAGTAAATTCTAAGTTTTTCAGTGCAACTCACTCATATACAATGTACTACACTGTGCATTTCGTCTAATGCGGGTTTTTCAGTAAATTCTAAGTTTTTCACTGCAACTCACTCATATACAATATACTACACTGTGCATTTCGTCTATTGCGGGTTTTTCAGTAAATTCTAAGTTTTTCAGTGCAACTCACTCATATACAATGTACTACACTGTGCATTTCGTCTAATGCGGGTTTTTCAGTAAATTCTAAGTTTTTCAGTGCAACTCACTCATATACAATGTACTACACTGTGCATTTCGTCTAATGCCGATATTTCAGTAAATTCTAAGTTTTTCAGTGCAGCTCACTCATATACAATGTACTACACTGTGCATTTCGTCTAATGCGGGTTTTTCAGTAAATTCTAAGTTTTTCAGTGCAAGGCATTCATATTCAATGTACTACACTGTGCATTTCGTCTAATGCGGGTTTTTCAGTAAATTCTAAGTTTTTCAGTGCAACTCACTCATATACAATGTACTACACTGTGCATTTCGTCTAATGCGGGTTTTTCAGTAAATTCTAAGTTTTTCAGTGCAACTCACTCATTTACAATGTACTACGCTGTGCATTTCGTCTAATGCGGGTTTTTCAGTAAATTCTAAGTTTTTCAGTGCAACTCACTCATTTACAATGTACTACACTGTGCATTTCGTCTAATGCGGGTTTTTCAGTAAATTCTAAGTTTTTCAGTGCAACTCACTCATATACTATGTACTACCCTGTGCATTTCGTCTAATGCGGGTTTTTCAGTAAATTCTAAGTTTTTCAGTGCAACTCACTCATATACAATGTACTACACTGTGCATTTCGTCTAATGCGGGTTTTTCAGTAAATTCTAAGTTTTTCAGTGCAACTCACTCATTTACAATGTACTACACTGTGCATTTCGTCTAATGCTGGTTTTTCAGTAAATTCTAAGTATTTCAGTGCAACTCACTCATATACAATGTACTACACTGTGCATTTTGTCTAATGCGGGTTTTTCAGTAAATTCTAAGTTTTTCAGTGCAACTCACACATATACAATGTACTACACTGTGCATTTCGTCTAATGCGGGTTTTTCAGTAAATTCTAAGTTTTTCAGTGCAACTCACTCATATACAATGTACTACACTGTACATTTCGTCTAATGCGGGTTTTTCAGTAAATTCTAAGTTTTTCAGTGCAACTCACTCATATACAATGTACTACACTGTGGAATTCGTCTAATGCGGGTTTTTTCAGTAAATTCTAAGTTTTTCAGTGCAACTCACTCATATACAATGTACTACACTGTGGATTTAGTCTAATGCGGGTTTTACAGTAAATTCTAAGTTTTTCAGTGCAACTAACTCATATACTATGTACTACACTGTGCATTTCGTCTAATGCGGGTTTTTCAGTAAATTCTAAGTTTTTCAGTGCAACTCACTCATATACTATGTACTACACTGTACATTTCGTCTAATGCGGGTTTTTCAGTAAATTCTAAGTTTTTCAGTGCAACTCACTCATATACAGTGTACTACACTGTGCATTTCGTCTAATGCGGGTTTTTCAGTAAATTCTAAGTTTTTCACTGCAACTCACTCATATACAATATACTACACTGTGCATTTCGTCTAATGCCGGTATTTCAGTAAATTCTAAGTTTTTCAGTGCAGCTCACTCATATACAATGTACTACACTGTGCATTTCGTCTAATGCGGGTTTTTCAGTAAATTCTAAGTTTTTCAGTGCAACTCACTCATTTACAATGTACTACACTGTGCATTTCGTCTAATGCGGGTTTTTCAGTAAATTCTAAGTTTTTCAGTGCAACTCACTCATTTACAATGTACTACACTGTGCATTTCGTCTAATGCGGGTTTTTCAGTAAATTCTAAGTTTTTCAGTGCAACTCACTCATATACTATGTACTACACTGTGCATTTCGTCTAATGCGGGTTTTTCAGTAAATTTTAAGTTTTTCAGTGCAACTCACTCATATACTATGTACTACACTGTGCATTTCGTCTAATACGGGTTTTTCAGTAAATTCTAAGTTTTTCAGTGCAACTCACTCATATACAATGTACTACACTGTGCATTTCGTCTAATGCGGGTTTTTCAGTAAATTCTAAGTTTTTCAGTGCAACTCACTCATTTACAATGTACTACACTGTGCATTTCGTCTAATGCGGGTTTTTCAGTAAATTCTAAGTTTTTCAGTGCAACTCACTCATATACAATGTACTACACTGTGCATTTTGTCTAATGCGGGTTTTTCAGTAAATTCTAAGTTTTTCAGTGCAACTCACTCATATACAATGTACTACACTGTGCATTTCGTCTAATGCGGGATTTTCAGTAAATTCTAAGTTTTTCAGTGCAACTCACTCATATACAATGTACTACACTGTGCATTTCGTCTAATGCGGGTTTTTCAGTAAATTCTAAGTTTTTCAGTGCAACTCACTCATATACAATGTACTACACTGTGCATTTCGTCTAATGCGGGTTTTTCAGTAAATTCTAAGTTTTTCAGTGCAACTCACTCATATACAATGTACTACACTGTGCATTTCGTCTAATGCGGGTTTTTCAGTAAATTCTAAGTTTTTCAGTGCAACTCACTCATATACAATGTACTACACTGTGCATTTCGTCTAATGCGTGTTTTTCAGTAAATTCTACGTTTTTCAGTGCAACTCACTCATATACAATGTACTACACTGTGCATTTCGTCTAATGCGGGTTTTTCAGTAAATTCTAAGTTTTTCAGTGCAACTCACTCATATACTATGTACTACACTGTACATTTCGTCTAATGCGGGTTTTTCAGTAAATTCTAAGTTTTTCAGTGCAACTCACTCATATACAATGTACTACACTGTGCATTTCGTCTAATGGGGGTTTTTCAGTAAATTCTAAGTTTTTCAGTGCAACTCACTCATATACAATGTACTACACTGTGCATTTCGTCTAATGCGGTTTTTTCAGTAAATTCTAAGTTTTTCAGTGCAACTCACTCATATACAATGTACTACACTGTGCATTTCGTCTAATGCGGGTTTTTCAGTAAATTCTAAGTTTTTCAGTGCAACTCACTCATATACAATGTACTACACTGTGGATTTCGTCTAATGCGGGTTTTTCAGTAAATTCTAAGTTTTTCAGTGCAACTCACTCATATACTATGTACTACACTGTGCATTTCGTCTAATGCGGGTTTTTCAGTAAATTCTAAGTTTTTCAGTGCAACTCACTCATATACTATGTACTACACTGTACATTTCGTCTAATGCGGGTTTTTCAGTAAATTCTAAGTTTTTCAGTGCAACTCACTCATATACAATGTACTACACTGTGCATTTCGTCTAATGCGGGTTTTTAAGTAAATTCTAAGTTTTTCAGTGCAACTCACTCATATACAATGTACTACACTGTGCATTTCGTCTAATGCCGGTATTTCAGTAAATTCTAAGTTTTTCAGTGCAGCTCACTCATATACAATGTACTACACTGTGCATTTCGTCTAATGCGGGTTTTTCAGTAAATTCTAAGTTTTTCAGTGCAAGGCATTCATATTCAATGTACTACACTGTGCATTTCGTCTAATGCGGGTTTTTCAGTAAATTCTAAGTTTTTCAGTGCAACTCACTCATATACAATGTACTACACTGTGCATTTCGTCTAATGCGGGTTTTTCAGTAAATTCTAAGTTTTTCAGTGCAACTCACTCATATACAATGTACTACACTGTGCATTTCGTCTAATGCGGGTTTTTCAGTAAATTCTAAGTTTTTCAGTGCAACTCACTCATATACAATGTACTACACTGTGCATTTCGTCTAATGCGGGTTTTTCAGTAAATTCTAAGTTTTTCAGTGCAACTCACTCATATACAATGTACTACATTGTGCATTTCGTCTAATGCGGGTTTTTCAGTAATTCTAAGTTTTTCAGTGCAACTCACTCATATACAATATACTACACTGTGCATTTCGTCTAATGCGGGTTTTTCAGTAAATTCTAAATTTTTCAGTGCAACTCACTCATATACAATGTACTAAACTGTGCATTTCGTCTAATGCGGGTTTTTCAGTAAATTCTAAGTTTTTCAGTGCAACTCACTCATATACAATGTACTACACTGTGCATTTCGTCTAATGCGGGTTTTTCAGTAAATTCTAAGTTTTTCAGTGCAACTCACTCATATACAATGTACTACACTGTGCATTTCGTCTAATGCGGGTTTTTCAGTAAATTCTAAGTTTTTCAGTGCAACTCACTCATATACAATGTACTACACTGTGCATTTCATCTAATGGGGGTTTTTCAGTAAATTCTAAGTTTTTCAGTGCAACTCACTCATATACAATGTACTACACTGTGCATTTCGTCTAATGCGGGTTTTTCAGTAAATTCTAAGTTTTTCAGTGCAACTCACTCATATACAATGTACTACACTGTGCATTTCGTCTAATGCGGGTTTTTCAGTAAATTCTAAGTTTTTCAGTGCAACTCACTCATATACAATGTACTACACTGTGCATTTGGTCTAATGCGGGTTTTTCAGTAAATTCTAAGTTTTTCAGTGCAACTCACTCATATACTGTGTACTACACTGTGCATTTCGTCTAATACGGGTTTTTCAGTAAATTCTAAGTTTTTCAGTGCAACTCACTCATATACAATGTACTACACTGTGCATTTCGTCTAATGCGGGTTTTTCAGTAAATTCTAAGTTTTTCTGTGCAACTCATTCATATACAATGTACTACATTGCGCATTTCGTCTAATGCGGGTTTTTCAGTAAATTCTAAGTTTTTCAGTGCAACTCACTCATATACAATATACTACACTGTGCATTTCGTCTAATGCGGGTTTTTCAGTAAATTCTAAATTTTTCAGTGCAACTCACTCATATACAATGTACTAAACTGTGCATTTCGTCTAATGCGGGTTTTTCAGTAAATTCTAAGTTTTTCAGTGCAACTCACTCATATACAATGTACTACACTGTGCATTTCGTCTAATGCGGGTTTTTCAGTAAATTCTAAGTTTTTCAGTGCAACTCACTCATATACAATGTACTACACTGTGCATTTCGTCTAATGCGGGTTTTTCAGTAAATTCTAAGTTTTTCAGTGCAACTCACTCATATACAATGTACTACACTGTGCATTTCATCTAATGGGGGTTTTTCAGTAAATTCTAAGTTTTTCAGTGCAACTCACTCATATACAATGTACTACACTGTGCATTTCGTCTAATGCGGGTTTTTCAGTAAATTCTAAGTTTTTCAGTGCAACTCACTCATATACAATGTACTACACTGTGCATTACGTCTAATGCGGGTTTTTCAGTAAATTCTAAGTTTTTCAGTGCAACTCACTCATATACAATGTACTACACTGTGCATTTGGTCTAATGCGGGTTTTTCAGTAAATTCTAAGTTTTTCAGTGCAACTCACTCATATACTGTGTACTACACTGTGCATTTCGTCTAATACGGGTTTTTCAGTAAATTCTAAGTTTTTCAGTGCAACTCACTCATATACAATGTACTACACTGTGCATTTCGTCTAATGCGGGTTTTTCAGTAAATTCTAAGTTTTTCAGTGCAACTCGCTCATTTACAATGTACTACACTGTGCATTTCGTCTAATGCGGGTTTTTCAGTAAATTCTAAGTTTTTCAGTGCAACTCACTCATATACAATGTACTACACTGTGCATTTTGTCTAATGCGGGTTTTTCAGTAAATTCTAAGTTTTTTAAGTGCAACTCACTCATATACAATGTACTACACTGTGCATTTCGTCTAATGCGGGTTTTTCAGTAAATTCTAATTTTTTAGTGCAACTCACTCATATACAATGTACTACACTGTGGAATTCGTCTAATGCGGGTTTTTCAGTAAATTCTAAGTTTTTCAGTGCAACTCACTCATATACAATGTACTACACTGTGGATTTAGTCTAATGCGGGTTTTTCAGTAAATTCTAAGTTTTTCAGTGCAACTCACTCATATACAGTGTACTACACTGTGCATTTCGTCTAATGCGGTTTTTTCGGTAAATTCTAAGTTTTTCAGTGCAACTCACTCATATACAATGTACTACACTGTGGAATTCGTCTAATGCGGTTTTTTCAGTAAATTCTAAGTTTTTCAGTGCAACTCACTCATATACAATGTACTACACTGTGGATTTCGTCTAATGCGGGTTTTTCAGTAAATTCTAAGTTTTTCAGTGCAACTCACTCATATACTATGTACTACACTGTGCATTTCGTCTAATGCGGGTTTTTCAGTAAATTCTAAGTTTTTCAGTGCAACTCACTCATATACTATGTACTACACTGTACATTTCGTCTAATGCGGGTTTTTCAGTAAATTCTAAGTTTTTCAGTGCAACTCACTCATATACTATGTACTACACTGTGCATTTCATCTAATGTGGGTTTTTCAGTAAATTCTAAGTTTTTCACTGCAACTCACTCATATACAATATACTACACTGTGCATTTCGTCTAATGCGGGTTTTTCAGTAAATTCTAAGTTTTTCAGTGCAACTCACTCATATACAATGTACTACACTGTGCATTTCGTCTAATGCGGTTTTTTCAGTAAATGCTAAGTTTTTCAGTGCAACTCACTCATATACAATGTACTACACTGTGCATTTCGTCTAATGCCGGTATTTCAGTAAATTCTAAGTTTTTCAGTGCAGCTCACTCATATACAATGTACTACACTGTGCATTTCGTCTAATGCGGGTTTTTCAGTAAATTCTAAGTTTTTCAGTGCAAGGCATTCATATTCAATGTTCTACACTGTGCATTTCGTCTAATGCAGGTTTTTTAGTAAATTCTAAGTTTTTCAGTGCAACTCACTCATATACAATGTACTACACTGTGCATTTCGTCTAATGCGGGTTTTTCAGTAAATTCTAAGTTTTTCAGTGCAACTCACTCATATACAATGTACTACACTGTGCATTTCGTCTAATGCGGGTTTTTCAGTAAATTCTAAGTTTTTCAGTGCAACTCACTCATATACAATGTACTACACTGTGCATTTCGTCTAATGGGGGTTTTTCAGTAAATTCTAAGTTTTTCAGTGCAACTCACTCATATACAATGTACTACACTGTGCATTTCGTCTAATGCGGGTTTTTCAGTAAATTCTAAGTTTTTCAGTGCAACTCACTCATATACAATGTACTACACTGTGGAATTCGTCTAATGCGGGTTTTTCAGTAAATTCTAAGTTTTTCAGTGCAACTCATTCATATACAATGTACTACACTGTGGATTTCGTCTAATGCGGGTTTTTCAGTAAATTCTAAGTTTTTCAGTGCAACTCACTCATATACAATGTACTACACTGTGCATTTCATCTAATGGGGGTTTTTCAGTAAATTCTAAGTTTTTCAGTGCAACTCACTCATATACAATGTACTACACTGTGCATTTCGTCTAATGCGGGTTTTTCAGTAAATTCTAAGTTTTTCAGTGCAACTCACTCATATACAATGTACTACACTGTGCATTTCGTCTAATGCGGGTTTTTCAGTAAATTCTAAGTTTTTCAGTGCAACTCACTCATATACAATGTACTACACTGTGCATTTGGTCTAATGCGGGTTTTTCAGTAAATTCTAAGTTTTTCAGTGCAACTCACTCATATACTGTGTACTACACTGTGCATTTCGTCTAATACGGGTTTTTCAGTAAATTCTAAGTTTTTCAGTGCAACTCACTCATATACAATGTACTACACTGTGCATTTCGTCTAATGCGGGTTTTTCAGTAAATTCTAAGTTTTTCAGTGCAACTCGCTCATTTACAATGTACTACACTGTGCATTTCGTCTAATGCGGGTTTTTCAGTAAATTCTAAGTTTTTCAGTGCAACTCACTCATATACAATGTACTACACTGTGCATTTTGTCTAATGCGGGTTTTTCAGTAAATTCTAAGTTTTTTAAGTGCAACTCACTCATATACAATGTACTACACTGTGCATTTCGTCTAATGCGGGTTTTTCAGTAAATTCTAATTTTTTAGTGCAACTCACTCATATACAATGTACTACACTGTGGAATTCGTCTAATGCGGGTTTTTCAGTAAATTCTAAGTTTTTCAGTGCAACTCACTCATATACAATGTACTACACTGTGGATTTAGTCTAATGCGGGTTTTTCAGTAAATTCTAAGTTTTTCAGTGCAACTCACTCACATACTATGTACTACACTGTGCATTTCGTCTAATGCGGGTTTTTCAGTAAATTCTAAGTTTTTCAGTGCAACTCACTCATATACTATGTACTACACTGTACATTTCGTCTAATGCGGGTTTTTCAGTAAATTCTAAGTTTTTCAGTGCAACTCACTCATATACAATGTACTACACTGTGCATTTCGTCTAATGCGGTTTTTTCGGTAAATTCTAAGTTTTTCAGTGCAACTCACTCATATACAATGTACTACTCTGTGGAATTCGTCTAATGCGGTTTTTTCAGTAAATTCTAAGTTTTTCAGTGCAACTCACTCATATACAATGTACTACACTGTGGATTTCGTCTAATGCGGGTTTTTCAGTAAATTCTAAGTTTTTCAGTGCAACTCACTCATATACTATGTACTACACTGTGCATTTCGTCTAATGCGGGTTTTTCAGTAAATTCTAAGTTTTTCAGTGCAACTCACTCATATACTATGTACTACACTGTACATTTCGTCTAATGCGGGTTTTTCAGTAAATTCTAAGTTTTTCAGTGCAACTCACTCATATACTATGTACTACACTGTGCATTTCGTCTAATGTGGGTTTTTCAGTAAATTCTAAGTTTTTCACTGCAACTCACTCATATACAATATACTACACTGTGCATTTCGTCTAATGCGGGTTTTTCAGTAAATTCTAAGTTTTTCAGTGCAACTCACTCATATACAATGTACTACACTGTGCATTTCGTCTAATGCGGTTTTTTCAGTAAATGCTAAGTTTTTCAGTGCAACTCACTCATATACAATGTACTACACTGTGCATTTCGTCTAATGCCGGTATTTCAGTAAATTCTAAGTTTTTCAGTGCAGCTCACTCATATACAATGTACTACACTGTGCATTTCGTCTAATGCGGGTTTTTCAGTAAATTCTAAGTTTTTCAGTGCAAGGCATTCATATTCAATGTTCTACACTGTGCATTTCGTCTAATGCAGGTTTTTCAGTAAATTCTAAGTTTTTCAGTGCAACTCACTCATATACAATGTACTACACTGTGCATTTCGTCTAATGCGGGTTTTTCAGTAAATTCTAAGTTTTTCAGTGCAACTCACTCATATACAATGTACTACACTGTGCATTTCGTCTAATGCGGGTTTTTCAGTAAATTCTAAGTTTTTCAGTGCAACTCACTCATATACAATGTACTACACTGTGCATTTCGTCTAATGCGTGTTTTTCAGTAAATTCTAAGTTTTTCAGTGCAACTCACTCATATACAATGTACTACACTGTGCATTTCGTCTAATGGGGGTTTTTCAGTAAATTCTAAGTTTTTCAGTGCAACTCACTCATATACAATGTACTACACTGTGCATTTCGTCTAATGCGGTTTTTTCAGTAAATTCTAAGTTTTTCAGTGCAACTCACTCATATACAATGTACTACACTGTGGAATTCGTCTAATGCGGGTTTTTCAGTAAATTCTAAGTTTTTCAGTGCAACTCATTCATATACAATGTACTACACTGTGGATTTCGTCTAATGCGGGTTTTTCAGTAAATTCTAAGTTTTTCAGTGCAACTCACTCATATACTATGTACTACACTGTGCATTTCGTCTAATGCGGGTTTTTCAGTAAATTCTAAGTTTTTCAGTGCAACTCACTCATATACTATGTACTACACTGTACATTTCGTCTAATGCGGGTTTTTCAGTAAATTCTAAGTTTTTCAGTGCAACTCACTCATATAAAATGTACTACACTGTGCATTTCGTCTAATGCGGGTTTTTCAGTAAATTCTAAGTTTTTCAGTGCAACTCA
This sequence comes from Mus caroli, assembly GCF_978045245.1. NCBI lineage: Eukaryota > Metazoa > Chordata > Mammalia > Rodentia > Muridae > Mus > Mus caroli. The sequence continues at coordinate 10,313 of NW_028227755.1, read as the reverse complement.
CTCATACAATGTACTACACTGTGCATTTCGTCTAATGCGGGTTTTTCAGTAAATTCTAAGTTTTTCAGTGCAACTCACTCATATACAATGTACTACACTGTGCATTTCGTCTAATGCGGGTTTTTCAGTAAATTCTAAGTTTTTCAGTGCAACTCACTCATATAAAATGTACTACACTGTGCATTTCGTCTAATGCGGGTTTTCAGTAAATTCTAAGTTTTTCAGTGCAACTCACTCATACAATGTACTACACTGTGCATTTCGTCTAATGCGGGTTTTTCAGTAAATTCTAAGTTTTTCAGTGCAACTCACTCATATACAATGTACTACACTGTGCATTTCGTCTAATGCGGGTTTTTCAGTAAATTCTAAGTTTTTTCAGTGCAACTCACTCATATACAATGTACTACACTGTGCATTTCGTCTAATGCGGGTTTTTCAGTAAATTCTAAGTTTTTCAGTGCAACTCAATCATATACAATGTACTACACTGTACATTTCGTCTAATGCGGGTTTTTCAGTAAATTCTAAGTTTTTCAGTGCAACTTACTCATATACAATGTACTACACTGTGCATTTCGTCTAATAAGGGTTTTTCAGTAAATTCTAAGTTTTTCAGTGCAACTCACTCATATACAATGTACTACACTGTGCATTTCGTCTAATGCGGGTTTTTCAGTAAATTCTAAATTTTTCAGTGCAACTCACTCATATACAATGTACTAAACTGTGCATTTCGTCTAATGCGGGTTTTTCAGTAAATTCTAAGTTTTTCAGTGCAACTCACTCATATACAATGTACTACACTGTGCATTTCGTCTAATGCGGGTTTTTCAGTAAATTCTAAGTTTTTCAGTGCAACTCACTCATATACAATGTACTACACCTGTGCATTTCGTCTAATGCGGGTTTTTCAGTAAATTCTAAGTTTTTCAGTGCAACTCACTCATATACAATGTACTACACTGTGCATTTCGTCTAATGCGGGTTTTTCAGTAAATTCTAAGTTTTTCAGTGCAACTCACTCATATACAATGTACTACACTGTGCATTTCGTCTAATGCGGGTTTTTTCAGTAAATTCTAAGTTTTTCAGTGCAACTCACTCATATACAATGTACTACACTGTGCATTTCGTCTAATGCGGGTTTTTCAGTAAATTCTAAGTTTTTCAGTGCAACTCACTCATATACAATGTACTACACTGTGCATTTCGTCTAATGCGGGTTTTTCAGTAAATTCGAAGTTTTTCAGTGCAACTCACTCATATACTGTGTACTACACTGTGCATTTCGTCTAATACGGGTTTTTCAGTAAATTCTAAGTTTTTCAGTGCAACTCACTCATATACAATGTACTACACTGTGCATTTCGTCTAATGCGGGTTTTTCAGTAAATTCTAAGTTTTTCAGTGCAACTCGCTCATTTACAATGTACTACACTGTGCATTTCGTCTAATGCGGGTTTTTCAGTAAATTCTAAGTTTTTCAGTGCAACTCACTCATATACAATGTACTACACTGTGCATTTTGTCTAATACGGGTTTTTCAGTAAATTCTAAGTTTTTTAAGTGCAACTCACTCATATACAATGTACTACACTGTGCATTTCGTCTAATGCGGGTTTTTTAGTAAATTCTAAGTTTTTCAGTGCAACTCACTCATATACAATGTACTACACTGTGGAATTCGTCTAATGCGGGTTTTTCAGTAAATTCTAAGTTTTTCAGTGCAACTCACTCATATACAATGTACTACACTGTGGATTTCGTCTAATGCGGGTTTTTCAGTAAATTCTAAGTTTTTCAGTGCAACTCACTCACATACTATGTACTACACTGTGCATTTCGTCTAATGCGGGTTTTTCAGTAAATTCTAAGTTTTTCAGTGCAACTCACTCATATACTATGTACTACACTGTACATTTCGTCTAATGCGGGTTTTTCAGTAAATTCTAAGTTTTTCAGTGCAACTCACTCATATACAATGTACTACACTGTGCATTTCGTCTAATGCGGTTTTTTCAGTAAATTCTAAGTTTTTCAGTGCAACTCACTCATATACTATGTACTACACTGTACATTTCGTCTAATGCGGGTTTTTCAGTAAATTCTAAGTTTTTCAGTGCAACTCACTCATATACAATGTACTACACTGTGCATTTCGTCTAATGTGGGTTTTTCAGTAAATTCTAAGTTTTTCACTGCAACTCACTCATATACAATATACTACACTGTGCATTTCGTCTAATGCGGGTTTTTCAGTAAATTCTAAGTTTTTCAGTGCAACTCACTCATATACAATGTACTACACTGTGCATTTCGTCTAATGCGGGTTTTTCAGTAAATGCTAAGTTTTTCAGTGCAACTCACTCATATACAATGTACTACACTGTGCATTTCGTCTAATGCCGGTATTTCAGTAAATTCTAAGTTTTTCAGTGCAGCTCACTCATATACAATGTACTACACTGTGCATTTCGTCTAATGCGGGTTTTTCAGTAAAGTCTAAGTTTTTCAGTGCAAGGCATTCATATTCAATGTTCTACACTGTGCATTTCGTCTAATGCAGGTTTTTCAGTAAATTCTAAGTTTTTCAGTGCAACTCACTCATATACAATGTACTACACTGTGCATTTCGTCTAATGCGGGTTTTTCAGTAAATTCTAAGTTTTTCAGTGCAACTCACTCATATACAATGTACTACACTGTGCATTTTGTCTAATGCGGGTTTTTCAGTAAATTCTAAGTTTTTCAGTGCAAACTCACTCATATACAATGTACTACACTGTGCATTTCGTCTAATGCGGGTTTTTCAGTAAATTCTAAGTTTTTCAGTGCAACTTACTCATATACAATGTACTACACTGTGCATTTCGTCTAATACGGGTTTTTCAGTAAATTCTAAGTTTTTCAGTGCAACTCACTCATATACAAGGTACTACACTGTGCATTTCGTCTAATGCGGGTTTTTCAGTAAATTCTAAGTTTTTCAGTGCAACTCACTCATTTACAATGTACTACACTGTGCATTTCGTCTAATGCGGGTTTTTCAGTAAATTCTAAGTTTTTCAGTGCAACTCACTCATATACTATGTACTACACTGTACATTTCGTCTAATGCGGGTTTTTCAGTAAATTCTAAGTTTTTCAGTGCAACTCACTCATATACTATGTACTACACTGTACATTTCGTCTAATGCGGGTTTTTCAGTAAATTCTAAGTTTTTCAGTGCAACTCACTCATATACAATGTACTACACTGTGCATTTCGTCTAATGCGGGTTTTTCAGTAAATTCTAAGTTTTTCAGTGCAACTCACTCATATACAATGTACTACATTGTGCATTTCGTCTAATGCGGGTTTTTCAGTAAATTCTAAGTTTTTCAGTGCAACTCACTCATATACAATATACTACACTGTGCATTTCGTCTAATGCGGGTTTTTCAGTAAATTCTAAAATTTTTCAGTGCAACTCACTCATATACAATGTACTAAACTGTGCATTTCGTCTAATGCGGGTTTTTCAGTAAATTCTAAGTTTTTCAGTGCAACTCACTCATATACAATGTACTACACTGTGCATTTCGTCTAATGCCGGTATTTCAGTAAATTCTAAGTTTTTCAGTGCAGCTCACTCATATACAATGTACTACACTGTGCATTTCGTCTAATGCGGGTTTTTCAGTAAAGTCTAAGTTTTTCAGTGCAAGGCATTCATATTCAATGTTCTACACTGTGCATTTCGTCTAATGCAGGTTTTTTCAGTAAATTCTAAGTTTTTCAGTGCAACTCACTCATATACAATGTACTACACTGTGCATTTCGTCTAATGCGGGTTTTTCAGTAAATTCTAAGTTTTTCAGTGCAACTCACTCATACAATGTACTACACTATGCATTTTGTCTAATGCGGGGTTTTTCAGTAAATTCTAAGTTTTTCAGTGCAACTCACTCATATACAATGTACTACACTGTGCATTTCGTCTAATGCGGGTTTTTCAGTAAATTCTAAGTTTTTCAGTGCAACTTACTCATATACAATGTACTACACTGTGCATTTCGTCTAATACGGGTTTTTCAGTAAATTCTAAGTTTTCAGTGCAACTCACTCATATACAAGGTACTACACTGTGCATTTCGTCTAATGCGGGTTTTTTCAGTAAATTCTAAGTTTTTCAGTGCAACTCACTCATTTACAATGTACTACACTGTGCATTTCGTCTAATGCGGGTTTTTCAGTAAATTCTAAGTTTTTCAGTGCAACTCACTCATATACTATGTACTACACTGTACATTTCGTCTAATGCGGGTTTTCAGTAAATTCTAAGTTTTTCAGTGCAACTCACTCATATACAATGTACTACACTGTGCATTTCGTCTAATGCGGGTTTTTCAGTAAATTCTAAGTTTTTCAGTGCAACTCACTCATATACAATGTACTACACTGTGCATTTCGTCTAATGCGGGTTTTTCAGTAAATTCTAAGTTTTTCAGTGCAACTCACTCATATACAATGTACTACACTGTGCATTTCGTCTAATGCGGGTTTTTCAGTAAATTCGAAGTTTTTCAGTGCAACTCACTCATATACTGTGTACTACACTGTGCATTTCGTCTAATACGGGTTTTTCAGTAAATTCTAAGTTTTTCAGTGCAACTCACTCATATACAATGTACTACACTGTGCATTTCGTCTAATGCGGGTTTTTCAGTAAATTCTAAGTTTTTCAGTGCAACTCGCTCATTTACAATGTACTACACTGTGCATTTCGTCTAATGCGGGTTTTTCAGTAAATTCTAAGTTTTTCAGTGCAACTCACTCATATACAATGTACTACACTGTGCATTTTGTCTAATACGGGTTTTTCAGTAAATTCTAAGTTTTTTAAGTGCAACTCACTCATATACAATGTACTACACTGTGCATTTCGTCTAATGCGGGTTTTTTAGTAAATTCTAAGTTTTTCAGTGCAACTCACTCATATACAATGTACTACACTGTGCATTCGTCTAATGCGGGTTTTTCAGTAAATTCTAAGTTTTTCAGTGCAACTCACTCACATACTATGTACTACACTGTGCATTTCGTCTAATGCGGGTTTTTCAGTAAATTCTAAGTTTTTCAGTGCAACTCACTCATATACTATGTACTACACTGTACATTTCGTCTAATGCGGGTTTTTCAGTAAATTCTAAGTTTTTCAGTGCAACTCACTCATATACAATGTACTACACTGTGCATTTCGTCTAATGCGGTTTTTTTCAGTAAATTCTAAGTTTTTCAGTGCAACTCACTCATATACTATGTACTACACTGTACATTTCGTCTAATGCGGGTTTTTCAGTAAATTCTAAGTTTTTCAGTGCAACTCACTCATATACAATGTACTACACTGTGCATTTCGTCTAATGTGGGTTTTTCAGTAAATTCTAAGTTTTTCACTGCAACTCACTCATATACAATATACTACACTGTGCATTTCGTCTAATGCGGGTTTTTCAGTAAATTCTAAGTTTTTCAGTGCAACTCACTCATATACAATGTACTACACTGTGCATTTCGTCTAATGCGGGTTTTTCAGTAAATGCTAAGTTTTTCAGTGCAACTCACTCATATACAATGTACTACACTGTGCATTTCGTCTAATGCCGGTATTTCAGTAAATTCTAAGTTTTTCAGTGCAGCTCACTCATATACAATGTACTACCTGTGCATTTCGTCTAATGCGGGTTTTTCAGTAAAGTCTAAGTTTTTCAGTGCAAGGCATTCATATTCAATGTTCTACACTGTGCATTTCGTCTAATGCAGGTTTTTCAGTAAATTCTAAGTTTTTCAGTGCAACTCACTCATATACAATGTACTACACTGTGCATTTCGTCTAATGCGGGTTTTTCAGTAAATTCTAAGTTTTTCAGTGCAACTCACTCATATACAATGTACTACACTGTGCATTTTGTCTAATGCGGGTTTTTCAGTAAATTCTAAGTTTTTCAGTGCAACTCACTCATATACAATGTACTACACTGTGCATTTCGTCTAATGCGGGTTTTTCAGTAAATTCTAAGTTTTTCAGTGCAACTTACTCATATACAATGTACTACACTGTGCATTTCGTCTAATACGGGTTTTTCAGTAAATTCTAAGTTTTTCAGTGCAACTCACTCATATACAAGGTACTACACTGTGCATTTCGTCTAATGCGGGTTTTTCAGTAAATTCTAAGTTTTTCAGTGCAACTCACTCATTTACAATGTACTACACTGTGCATTTCGTCTAATGCGGGTTTTTCAGTAAATTCTAAGTTTTTCAGTGCAACTCACTCATATACTATGTACTACACTGTACATTTCGTCTAATGCGGGTTTTTCAGTAAATTCTAAGTTTTTCAGTGCAACTCACTCATATACTATGTACTACACTGTACATTTCGTCTAATGCGGGTTTTTCAGTAAATTCTAAGTTTTTCAGTGCAACTCACTCATATACAATGTACTACACTGTGCATTTCGTCTAATGCGGGTTTTTCAGTAAATTCTAAGTTTTTCAGTGCAACTCACTCATATACAATGTACTACATTGTGCATTTCGTCTAATGCGGGTTTTTCAGTAAATTCTAAGTTTTTCAGTGCAACTCACTCATATACAATATACTACACTGTGCATTTCGTCTAATGCGGGTTTTTCAGTAAATTCTAAATTTTTCAGTGCAACTCACTCATATACAATGTACTAAACTGTGCATTTCGTCTAATGCGGGTTTTTCAGTAAATTCTAAGTTTTTCAGTGCAACTCACTCATATACAATGTACTACACTGTGCATTTCGTCTAATGTGGGTTTTTCAGTAAATTCTAAGTTTTTCAGTGCAACTCACTCATATACAATGTACTACACTGTGCATTTCGTCTAATGCGGGTTTTTCAGTAAATTCTAAGTTTTTCAGTGCAACTCACTCATATACAATGTACTACACTGTGCATTTCGTCTAATGGGGGTTTTTCAGTAAATTCTAAGTTTTTCAGTGCAACTCACTCATATACAATGTACTACACTGTGCATTTCGTCTAATGCGGGTTTTTCAGTAAATTCTAAGTTTTTCAGTGCAACTCACTCATATACAATGTACTACACTGTGCATTTCGTCTAATGCGGGTTTTTCAGTAAATTCTAAGTTTTTCAGTGCAACTCACTCATATACAATGTACTACACTGTGCATTTCGTCTAATGCGGGTTTTTCAGTAATTCTAAGTTTTTCAGTGCAACTCACTCATATACTGTGTACTACACTGTGCATTTCGTCTAATACGGGTTTTTCAGTAAATTCTAAGTTTTTCAGTGCAACTCACCCATATACAATGTACTACACTGTGCATTTCGTCTAATGCGGGTTTTTCAGTAAATTCTAAGTTTTTCAGTGCAACTCACTCATATACAATGTACTACACTGTGCATTTCGTCTAATGCGGGTTTTTCAGTAAATTCTAAGTTTTTCAGTGCAACTCACTCATATACAATGTACTACACTGTGCATTTCGTCTAATGCGGTTTTTCGGTAAATTCTAAGTTTTTCAGTGCAACTCACTCATATACAATGTACTACACTGTGGAATTCGTCTAATGCGGTTTTTTCAGTAAATTCTAAGTTTTTCAGTGCAACTCACTCATATACAATGTACTACACTGTGGATTTCGTCTAATGCGGGTTTTTCAGTAAATTCTAAGTTTTTCAGTGCAACTCACTCATATACTATGTACTACACTGTGCATTTCGTCTAATGCGGGTTTTTCAGTAAATTCTAAGTTTTTCAGTGCAACTCACTCATATACTATGTACTACACTGTACATTTCGTCTAATGCGGGTTTTTCAGTAAATTCTAAGTTTTTCAGTGCAACTCACTCATATACTATGTACTACACTGTGCATTTCGTCTAATGTGGGTTTTTCAGTAAATTCTAAGTTTTTCACTGCAACTCACTCATATACAATATACTACACTGTGCATTTCGTCTAATGCGGGTTTTTCAGTAAATTCTAAGTTTTTCAGTGCAACTCACTCATATACAATGTACTACACTGTGCATTTCGTCTAATGCGGTTTTTTCAGTAAATGCTAAGTTTTTCAGTGCAACTCACTCATATACAATGTACTACACTGTGCATTTCGTCTAATGCCGGTATTTCAGTAATTCTAAGTTTTTCAGTGCAGCTCACTCATATACAATGTACTACACTGTGCATTTCGTCTAATGGCGGTTTTTCAGTAAATTCTAAGTTTTTCAGTGCAAGGCATTCATATTCAATGTTCTACACTGTGCATTTCGTCTAATGCAGGTTTTCAGTAAATTCTAAGTTTTTCAGTGCAACTCACTCATATACAATGTACTACACTGTGCATTTCGTCTAATGCGGGTTTTTCAGTAAATTCTAAGTTTTTCAGTGCAACTCACTCATATACAATGTACTACACTGTGCATTTCGTCTAATGCGGGTTTTTCAGTAAATTCTAAGTTTTTCAGTGCAACTCACTCATATACAATGTACTACACTGTGCATTTCGTCTAATGCGTGTTTTTCAGTAAATTCTAAGTTTTTCAGTGCAACTCACTCATATACAATGTACTACACTGTGCATTTCGTCTAATGGGGTTTTTCAGTAAATTCTAAGTTTTTCAGTGCAACTCACTCATATACAATGTACTACACTGTGCATTTCGTCTAATGCGGTTTTTTCAGTAAATTCTAAGTTTTTCAGTGCAACTCACTCATATACAATGTACTACACTGTGGAATTCGTCTAATGCGGGTTTTTCAGTAAATTCTAAGTTTTTCAGTGCAACTCATTCATATACAATGTACTACACTGTGGATTTCGTCTAATGCGGGTTTTTCAGTAAATTCTAAGTTTTTCAGTGCAACTCACTCATATACTATGTACTACACTGTGCATTTCGTCTAATGCGGGTTTTTCAGTAAATTCTAAGTTTTTCAGTGCAACTCACTCATATACTATGTACTACACTGTACATTTCGTCTAATGCGGGTTTTTCAGTAAATTCTAAGTTTTTCAGTGCAACTCACTCATATACAATGTACTACACTGTGCATTTCGTCTAATGCGGGTTTTCAGTAAATTCTAAGTTTTTCACTGCAACTCACTCATATACAATATACTACACTGTGCATTTCGTCTAATGCGGGTTTTTCAGTAAATTCTAAGTTTTTCAGTGCAACTCACTCATATACAATGTACTACACTGTGCATTTCGTCTAATGCGGGTTTTCAGTAAATTCTAAGTTTTTCAGTGCAACTCACTCATATACAATGTACTACACTGTGCATTTCGTCTAATGCCGGTATTTCAGTAAATTCTAAGTTTTTCAGGCAGCTCACTCATATACAATGTACTACACTGTGCATTTCGTCTAATGCGGGTTTTCAGTAAATTCTAAGTTTTTCAGTGCAACTCACTCATATACAATGTACTACACTGTGCATTTCGTCTAATGCGGGTTTTTCAGTAAATTCTAAGTTTTTCAGTGCAACTCACTCATATAAAATGTACTACACTGTGCATTTCGTCTAATGCGGGTTTTTCAGTAAATTCTAAGTTTTTCAGTGCATCTTCACTCATATACAATGTACTACACTGTGCATTTCGTCTAATGCGGGTTTTTCAGTAAATTCTAAGTTTTTCAGTGCAACTCACTCATATACAATGTACTACACTGTGCATTTCGTCTAATCGGGTTTTTCAGTAAATTCTAAGTTTTTCAGTGCAACTCACTCATATACAATGTACTACACTGTGCATTTCGTCTAATGCGGGTTTTTCAGTAAATTCTAAGTTTTTCAGTGCAACTCAATCATATACAATGTACTACACTGTACATTTCGTCTAATGCGGGTTTTTCAGTAAATTCTAAGTTTTTCAGTGCAACTCACTCATATACAATGTACTACACTGTGCATTTCGTCTAATAAGGGTTTTTCAGTAAATTCTAAGTTTTTCAGTGCAACTCACTCATATACAATGTACTACACTGTGCATTTCGTCTAATGCGGGTTTTTCAGTAAATTCTAAATTTTTCAGTGCAACTCACTCATATACAATGTACTAAACTGTGCATTTCGTCTAATGCGGGTTTTTCAGTAAATTCTAAGTTTTTCAGTGCAACTCACTCATATACAATGTACTACACTGTGCATTTCGTCTAATGCGGGTTTTTCAGTAAATTCTAAGTTTTTCAGTGCAACTCAATCATATACATTGTACTACAACTGTGCATTTCGTCTAATGCGGGTTTTTCAG
>NW_028227754.1:42434-81102 GCF_978045245.1 Mus caroli | reverse complement strand
AAATCAAACTGTAGGTCCTGGAATAAGGTGAGAAACCCTGAAAAAGTCCAAAACTGAGAAAAATCACACTGTAATACATGGAATAAGTGGAGAAACTCTGAAAGAGTCGACAAATTAGAAAAATAACACTCTAGGACATGGAATAATATGAGAAACCCTGAAAAAGTCAAAAAATGAGAAAATCACACTGTACGACTTGGAATATGGTGAGAAACCCTGAAAAAGTCGAAAAATGAGAAAATCATGCAGTAGGACCTGGAATATGGTGAGAAACCCTGAAAAAGTCAAAAAATGAGAAAATCACACAGTAGGACCTGCAATATGGTGAGAAACCCTGAAAAAGTTGAAAAATGAGAAAATCACACTGTAGGACTTGGAATAAGATGAGAAACCGTGAAAAAGACAAAAAATGACAAAAATACACTGTAGGAGCTGGAATATGGTGAGAAACCCTGAAAAAGTCCAACAATAAGAAATTCACACTTGTAGGACCTGCAATATGGTGAGAAACCCATAAAAGTCAAAAAATGAGAAAATCACACTGTAGGACTTGGAGTAAGATGAGAAACCCTGAAAAAGTCAAAAAATGAGAAAATCACCATATAGGACTTGAAATATGGTGAGAAACCCTGAAAAAGTAAAAAATGAGCAAAATATGCAGTAGGACCTGGAATATGGTGAGAAACACTGAAAAAGTCTTAACATGAGAACAATCATACTGTAGGACCTGGAATATGGTCAGAAACACTGAAAATGTCTAAAAATGAGAAAATCACACATTAGGACCTGGAATATGGTGATAAACTCTGAAAAAGTCAAAAAAATGAGAAAATTACACTGTAGGACCTGGAATATTTTTTGAGAAACCCTGAAAAAGTCCGAAAAAGAGAAAATCACACTCTAGGACTTGGAATAGGATGAGAAAACCTGAAAAAGTCAAAAAATGAGAAAATCACACTGTAGTACCTAGAATATGGTGAGAAACACTGAAAAAGTCTTAACGTGAGAAAATCACACAGTAGGACCTGGAATATGGTGAGAAACCCTGAAATATTTGAAAAATAAGAAAATCAAACTTGTAGTACCTGCAATATGGTGAGAAACCCTGAAAAAGTCGAAAAATGAGAAAATCACACTGTTCGACTTGGAATAAGATGAGAAACCGTGAAAATTTTAAAAAATGAGAAAAATACACTGTAGTAGATGGAACATGGTGAGAAACCCTGCAAAAGTCGAAAAATAAGAAATTCACACTTGTAGGACCTGTAATATGGTGAGAATCCCTGAAAAACTCGAAAAATGAGAAAATCACACTCTAGGACTTGGAATATGATGAGAAACCCTGAAAAAGTCGAAAAATGAGAAAATCAAACAGTAGGACCTGGATTATGGTGAGAAACCCTGAAACAGTCGAAAAATAAGAAATTCAAACTTGTAGTACCTGCAATATGGTGAGAAACCCTGAAAAATTCGAAAAATGAGAAAATCACACTGTAGGACTTGGAATAAGATGAGAAATCATGAAAAAGTCAAAAAATGAGAGAAATACACTGTAGGAGCTGGAATATGGTGAGAAACCCCGAAAAAGTCGAAAAATAAGAAAATTACACTTGTAGGACCACCAATATGGTGAGAAACCCTGAAAAAGTCGAAAAATGAGAAAATCACACACTAGGACCCAGAATATGGTGAGAAACCCTGAAAAAGTTGAAAAATGAGAATATCAAACTGTAGGACCTGGAATATGGTGAGAAACACTGAAAAAGTCAAAAAATGAGAAAATCACACTTTAGGACATGGAATATGATGAGAAACCCTGAAAAAGTAAAAAAATGAGAAAAATCACACTGTAATACATGGAGTAAGTGGAGAAACTCTGAAAGAGTCAACAAATTAGAAAAATAACACTCTAGGACATGGAATAAGATGAGAAACCCTGAAAAAGTCAAAAAATGAGAAAATCACACTGTAGGACTTGGAATATGATGAGAAACCCTAAAAAAGTCGAAAAATGAGAAAATCACACTGTAGGACTTGGAATATGGTGAGAAACCCTGAAAAAGTCGAAAAATGAGAAAATCATGCAGTAGGACCTGGAATATGGTGAGAAACCCTGAAAAAGTCAAAAAATGAGAAAATCACACAGTAGGACCTGCAATATGGTGAGAAACCCTGAAAAAGTTGAAAAATGAGAAAATCACACTGTAGGACTTGGAATATGATGAGAAACCCTGAAAAAGTCAAAAATGAGAAAATCACACTGTACGACTTGGAATATGGTGAGAAACCCTGAAAAAGTCGAAAAATGAGAAAATCATGCAGTAGGACCTGGAATATGGTGAGAAACCCTGAAAAAGTCAAAAAATGAGAAAATCACACAGTAGGACCTGCAATATGGTGAGAAACCCTGAAAAAATTGAAAAATGAGAAAATCACACTGTAGGACTTGGAATAAGATGAGAAACCGTGAAAAAGACAAAAAATGACAAAAATACACTGTAGGAGCTGGAATATGGTGAGAAACCCTGAAAAAGTCCAACAATAAGAAATTCACACTTGTAGGACCTGCAATATGGTGAGAAACCCATAAAAGTCAAAAAATGAGAAAATCACACTGTAGGACTTGGAGTAAGATGAGAAACCCTGAAAAAGTCAAAAAATGAGAAAATCACCATATAGGACTTGAAATATGGTGAGAAACCCTGAAAAAGTAAAAAATGAGCAAAATATGCAGTAGGACCTGGAATATGGTGAGAAACACTGAAAAAGTCTTAACATGAGAACAATCATACTGTAGGACCTGGAATATGGTCAGAAACACTGAAAATGTCTAAAAATGAGAAAATCACACATTAGGACCTGGAATATGGTGATAAACTCTGAAAAAGTCAAAAAAATGAGAAAATTACACTGTAGGACATGGAATATTTTTTGAGAAACCCTGAAAAAGTCCGAAAAAGAGAAAATCACACTCTAGGACTTGGAATAGGATGAGAAAACCTGAAAAAGTCAAAAAATGAGAAAATCACACTGTAGTACCTAGAATATGGTGAGAAACACTGAAAAAGTCTTAACGTGAGAAAATCACACAGTAGGACCTGGAATATGGTGAGAAACCCTGAAATATTTGAAAAATAAGAAAATCAAACTTGTAGTACCTGCAATATGGTGAGAAACCCTGAAAAAGTCGAAAAATGAGAAAATCACACTGTTCGACTTGGAATAAGATGAGAAACCGTGAAAATTTTAAAAAATGAGAAAAATACACTGTAGTAGATGGAACATGGTGAGAAACCCTGCAAAAGTCGAAAAATAAGAAATTCACACTTGTAGGACCTGTAATATGGTGAGAATCCCTGAAAAACTCGAAAAATGAGAAAATCACACTCTAGGACTTGGAATATGATGAGAAACCCTGAAAAAGTCGAAAAATGAGAAAATCAAACAGTAGGACCTGGATTATGGTGAGAAACCCTGAAACAGTCGAAAAATAAGAAATTCAAACTTGTAGTACCTGCAATATGGTGAGAAACCCTGAAAAATTCGAAAAATGAGAAAATCACACTGTAGGTCCTGGAATAAGGTGAGAAACCCTGAAAAAGTCCAAAACTGAGAAAAATCACACTGTAATACATGGAATAAGTGGAGAAACTCTGAAAGAGTCGACAAATTAGAAAAATAACACTCTAGGACATGGAATAATATGAGAAACCCTGAAAAAGTCAAAAAATGAGAAAATCACACTGTACGACTTGGAATATGGTGAGAAACCCTGAAAAAGTCGAAAAATGAGAAAATCATGCAGTAGGACCTGGAATATGGTGAGAAACCCTGAAAAAGTCAAAAAATGAGAAAATCACACAGTAGGACCTGCAATATGGTGAGAAACCCTGAAAAAGTTGAAAAATGAGAAAATCACACTGTAGGACTTGGAATAAGATGAGAAACCGTGAAAAAGACAAAAAATGACAAAAATACACTGTAGGAGCTGGAATATGGTGAGAAACCCTGAAAAAGTCCAACAATAAGAAATTCACACTTGTAGGACCTGCAATATGGTGAGAAACCCATAAAAGTCAAAAAATGAGAAAATCACACTGTAGGACTTGGAGTAAGATGAGAAACCCTGAAAAAGTCAAAAAATGAGAAAATCACCATATAGGACTTGAAATATGGTGAGAAACCCTGAAAAAGTAAAAAATGAGCAAAATATGCAGTAGGACCTGGAATATGGTGAGAAACACTGAAAAAGTCTTAACATGAGAACAATCATACTGTAGGACCTGGAATATGGTCAGAAACACTGAAAATGTCTAAAAATGAGAAAATCACACATTAGGACCTGGAATATGGTGATAAACTCTGAAAAAGTCAAAAAAATGAGAAAATTACACTGTAGGACCTGGAATATTTTTTGAGAAACCCTGAAAAAGTCCGAAAAAGAGAAAATCACACTCTAGGACTTGGAATAGGATGAGAAAACCTGAAAAAGTCAAAAAATGAGAAAATCACACTGTAGTACCTAGAATATGGTGAGAAACACTGAAAAAGTCTTAACGTGAGAAAATCACACAGTAGGACCTGGAATATGGTGAGAAACCCTGAAATATTTGAAAAATAAGAAAATCAAACTTGTAGTACCTGCAATATGGTGAGAAACCCTGAAAAAGTCGAAAAATGAGAAAATCACACTGTTCGACTTGGAATAAGATGAGAAACCGTGAAAATTTTAAAAAATGAGAAAAATACACTGTAGTAGATGGAACATGGTGAGAAACCCTGCAAAAGTCGAAAAATAAGAAATTCACACTTGTAGGACCTGTAATATGGTGAGAATCCCTGAAAAACTCGAAAAATGAGAAAATCACACTCTAGGACTTGGAATATGATGAGAAACCCTGAAAAAGTCGAAAAATGAGAAAATCAAACAGTAGGACCTGGATTATGGTGAGAAACCCTGAAACAGTCGAAAAATAAGAAATTCAAACTTGTAGTACCTGCAATATGGTGAGAAACCCTGAAAAATTCGAAAAATGAGAAAATCACACTGTAGGACTTGGAGTAAGATGAGAAATCATGAAAAAGTCAAAAAATGAGAGAAATACACTGTAGGAGCTGGAATATGGTGAGAAACCCCGAAAAAGTCGAAAAATAAGAAAATTACACTTGTAGGACCACCAATATGGTGAGAAACCCTGAAAAAGTCGAAAAATGAGAAAATCACACACTAGGACCCAGAATATGGTGAGAAACCCTGAAAAAGTTGAAAAATGAGAATATCAAACTGTAGGACCTGGAATATGGTGAGAAACACTGAAAAAGTCAAAAAATGAGAAAATCACACTTTAGGACATGGAATATGATGAGAAACCCTGAAAAAGTAAAAAAATGAGAAAAATCACACTGTAATACATGGAGTAAGTGGAGAAACTCTGAAAGAGTCAACAAATTAGAAAAATAACACTCTAGGACATGGAATAAGATGAGAAACCCTGAAAAAGTCAAAAAATGAGAAAATCACACTGTAGGACTTGGAATATGATGAGAAACCCTAAAAAAGTCGAAAAATGAGAAAATCACACTGTAGGACTTGGAATATGGTGAGAAACCCTGAAAAAGTCGAAAAATGAGAAAATCATGCAGTAGGACCTGGAATATGGTGAGAAACCCTGAAAAAGTCAAAAAATGAGAAAATCACACAGTAGGACCTGCAATATGGTGAGAAACCCTGAAAAAGTTGAAAAATGAGAAAATCACACTGTAGGACTTGGAATATGATGAGAAACCCTGAAAAAGTCAAAAAATGAGAAAATCACACTGTACGACTTGGAATATGGTGAGAAACCCTGAAAAAGTCGAAAAATGAGAAAATCATGCAGTAGGACCTGGAATATGGTGAGAAACCCTGAAAAAGTCAAAAAATGAGAAAATCACACAGTAGGACCTGCAATATGGTGAGAAACCCTGAAAAAGTTGAAAAATGAGAAAATCACACTGTAGGACTTGGAATAAGATGAGAAACCGTGAAAAAGACAAAAAATGACAAAAATACACTGTAGGAGCTGGAATATGGTGAGAAACCCTGAAAAAGTCCAACAATAAGAAATTCACACTTGTAGGACCTGCAATATGGTGAGAAACCCATAAAAGTCAAAAAATGAGAAAATCACACTGTAGGACTTGGAGTAAGATGAGAAACCCTGAAAAAGTCAAAAAATGAGAAAATCACCATATAGGACTTGAAATATGGTGAGAAACCCTGAAAAAGTAAAAAATGAGCAAAATATGCAGTAGGACCTGGAATATGGTGAGAAACACTGAAAAAGTCTTAACATGAGAACAATCATACTGTAGGACCTGGAATATGGTCAGAAACACTGAAAATGTCTAAAAATGAGAAAATCACACATTAGGACCTGGAATATGGTGATAAACTCTGAAAAAGTCAAAAAAATGAGAAAATTACACTGTAGGACCTGGAATATTTTTTGAGAAACCCTGAAAAAGTCCGAAAAAGAGAAAATCACACTCTAGGACTTGGAATAGGATGAGAAAACCTGAAAAAGTCAAAAAATGAGAAAATCACACTGTAGTACCTAGAATATGGTGAGAAACACTGAAAAAGTCTTAACGTGAGAAAATCACACAGTAGGACCTGGAATATGGTGAGAAACCCTGAAATATTTGAAAAATAAGAAAATCAAACTTGTAGTACCTGCAATATGGTGAGAAACCCTGAAAAAGTCGAAAAATGAGAAAATCACACTGTTCGACTTGGAATAAGATGAGAAACCGTGAAAATTTTAAAAAATGAGAAAAATACACTGTAGTAGATGGAACATGGTGAGAAACCCTGCAAAAGTCGAAAAATAAGAAATTCACACTTGTAGGACCTGTAATATGGTGAGAATCCCTGAAAAACTCGAAAAATGAGAAAATCACACTCTAGGACTTGGAATATGATGAGAAACCCTGAAAAAGTCGAAAAATGAGAAAATCAAACAGTAGGACCTGGATTATGGTGAGAAACCCTGAAACAGTCGAAAAATAAGAAATTCAAACTTGTAGTACCTGCAATATGGTGAGAAACCCTGAAAAATTCGAAAAATGA
Source organism: Mus caroli (assembly GCF_978045245.1). Taxonomy (NCBI): domain Eukaryota; kingdom Metazoa; phylum Chordata; class Mammalia; order Rodentia; family Muridae; genus Mus; species Mus caroli. The sequence continues at coordinate 73,991 of NW_028227754.1, read as the reverse complement.
GAAAATCACACTGTAGGACTTGGAGTAAGATGAGAAATCATGAAAAAGTCAAAAAATGAGAGAAATACACTGTAGGAGCTGGAATATGGTGAGAAACCCCGAAAAAGTCGAAAAATAAGAAAATTACACTTGTAGGACCACCAATATGGTGAGAAACCCTGAAAAAGTCGAAAAATGAGAAAATCACACACTAGGACCCAGAATATGGTGAGAAACCCTGAAAAAGTTGAAAAATGAGAATATCAAACTGTAGGACCTGGAATATGGTGAGAAACACTGAAAAAGTCAAAAAATGAGAAAATCACACTTTAGGACATGGAATATGATGAGAAACCCTGAAAAAGTAAAAAAATGAGAAAAATCACACTGTAATACATGGAGTAAGTGGAGAAACTCTGAAAGAGTCAACAAATTAGAAAAATAACACTCTAGGACATGGAATAAGATGAGAAACCCTGAAAAAGTCAAAAAATGAGAAAATCACACTGTAGGACTTGGAATATGATGAGAAACCCTAAAAAAGTCGAAAAATGAGAAAATCACACTGTAGGACTTGGAATATGGTGAGAAACCCTGAAAAAGTCGAAAAATGAGAAAATCATGCAGTAGGACCTGGAATATGGTGAGAAACCCTGAAAAAGTCAAAAAATGAGAAAATCACACAGTAGGACCTGAAATATGGTGAGAAACCCTGAAAAAGTTGAAAAATGAGAAAATCACACTGTAGGACTTGGAATATGATGAGAAACCCTGAAAAAGTCAAAAAATGAGAAAATCACACTGTACGACTTGGAATATGGTGAGAAACCCTGAAAAAGTCGAAAAATGAGAAAATCATGCAGTAGGACCTGGAATATGGTGAGAAACCCTGAAAAAGTCGAAAAATGAGAAAATCACATTGTTCGACTTTGAATAAGATGAGAGACCGTGAAAATTTTAAAAAATGAGAAAAATACACTGTAATAGCTGGAACATGGTGAGAAACCCTGCAAAAGTCGAAAAATAAGAAATTCACACTTTTAGGACCTGCAATATGGTGAGAATCCCTGAAAAAGTCGAAAAATGAGAAAATCACACTCTAGGAATTGGAATATGATGAGAAACCCTGAAAAAGTCGAAAAATGATAAAATCACACAGTAGGTTTTTCTTTCTTTCTTATCCCTTTAAAAAATGTTTATTTATTTATTTATTTATTTATTTATTTATTTATTTATTTATTTATTTATTTATTTATTAGATATAAGTACACTGTAGCTGTCTTCAGACACTCCAGAAGAGAGTGTCAGATTCTGGAGAACCTAATTCCCTCTTATGGGCCTCATATGATGTACATAAACACAGCCTCACATATACTTCTAAAAATTTAAAGATGTGTGGGGCCACTGAACGGGCTCAACAATTAACAGCATTGTCTCCTCTTCCAGAGAACCTGGGATCAACTACCAGCCACTATATGGTGGCCCATTTCCAGTTCCAGGGTATCAGACAGACAGACAGACAAACAGTCAAGGATGGCAGGCCTGCAATATGGTGAGAAACCCTGAAACAGTCAAAAAATAAGAAAATCAAACTTGTAGTACCTGCAATATGGTGAGAAAACCTGAAAAAAGAAAGAAAGAAAGAAAGAAAGAAAGAAAGAAAGAAAGAAAGAAAGAAAGAAAGAAAGAAAGAAAGAAAGAAAGAAACCAAGGAGAATAAAAAGTTTTTATAAAAGTTTTATAAAAAGTGTTAAAGTTTTTAAAAATTAAAAAAAAAAATTACCAGATCACCATCAAGCACACACAGCATTGGCTGTCTTCAGGTGTATCCTTTCAGCCTCCGAAACAAAAAGCAATGGCTGTCTGTCTTCAGGTGTATCCTATTCTCGAGTCTTACTTCCAACCTGAGTGCTGGGCTGAGCTGCCTCATTATGTAATTGTAAACCTTCCTTGGTTTGTCTTTTCCATTTCTAAGACTAACAGGCCTTTTTCTATTTAGAGAATATGCTCATGACTGTCCTTTAGATATAGTAAATATAACTGTTGCTCATAAAACTTGTTTTCTAGGAATTTTTAAAGGGCAATGGCAGAGTTTATTTATAAAAAATATTTTGCATTTATTTATTTGTGTGAGTGATGAAGCTCAGGTCTTCAAACTCGTCAGGAGTTATGATTACCTCCCCTCTCTCTCACCCCCTCTTTCTCCTCTCTCTCAATGATCAATTTTATTTTTAGTGTAAGAATGTATTGCATGTGTATGCTGTGCACACAGACTCCAGAACAGAGTATTAGATCCCCTGGAACTGGAGATGGGCCACCATATATAATACTGGTAATTGAGCCCAGGTTCTCTGGAAGAGGAGACAATGCTCTTAATTGTTGAGTCCTCTCTGTAGCCACATCTTTCATTCTTTTTTTTTTTTTTGAGTATATGTGAGGCTGTGTTTATATACATCATATGCAGACAATAAGAATGATTTAGATTCTTCAGCATCTGACACACTCTTCTGGAGTGTCTGAACATAGCTACAGCATACTTAAATATAATAAATAAATAAATCTTTAAAAAGAAAAGGAAAAGTAAAAAAGAAAGAACAGGCCTGCCATATGCATGTTCATAGAGGAAAATGGAAGAGACCCCAATCTAACCTCAGCAGGGTGCTTCCTTCTGGATGGTAGCTCACAGTTTCATCCCAGCAAGACAGGCAAATCACTGACTTCAAGGACAGTAAGGTTCAGGACAGCCAAGGTTAGGAAGGAAAAGGGTCTATGTTGAGAATACAAACCGACAAAACAACAACTAGGAAAAAGAAGTGACAATGTAACTTGGGGTAGGGTACCAACAAGAGAAAGCTTTCTGTTACCACTTACAAACACCAGTAGCCTTGCACCCTTCTGCCCAGGTCCCTGCCTTCCTTTCTAGGCATTCTAAGGATGCCAGGGGGTGGGGGAATCCAGATTAACTTTTTTAATATCAAAGACTTGGTCTTCGATGTCTATAGGAAGCCCTTCTCAGTGCCTTTAACTACCACTGAACTTTCAGGGCTGTGACTCAACTGTAACAAGGAACAGGGCTAAGAACCTGCAGCCTTTGAAAACAACTATTTTTTTAAAGTGGGGGACACAAATCAGCAGTAGAAGCCCTCAGGTTCAGCCATAATACTTGTTAGGGAAAGAGCCTCAATGTCCGGAGCTGAGGTCTCATGGGTGAACTGCTTCAAGCTCTGAGTATCATTGAAAGAAAGAAAAGATATCATGTGGTTGCTTAATTTATTTATTTTATTATTTCAATTTTTTGTTTTCTTTTGTTTTGTTTTAGAAAAGGCCTCAGTCTGTAGCTATGGCTGACCTAGGACAGACTACATGTGTTAATTAGGGTTTCACAGCTGAGAAACAGACCATACCTATGTAAGACTTAGAAAACCCAACAGTCAGTGGTGGCTTGAGCTCTTAATGAGAGCACTCTGGAGGCAGAGGCAGTCAGTTTCTGAGTTTGAGGCCAGCCTGGTTAAAGACAGGGATAGGCAGGCCTAGGCAAGGCAGGGCTAGGCTAGGCAAGGGGCTAGGCTAGGCTAGGCAAGAAGCTAGGCTAGGCTAGGCAAGGGGCTAGGCTAGGCTAGGCTAGGCAAGGGGCTAGGCAAGACAGAAAGACAAGTATGGCAGGCCTGGTGGTTTTTCTTTCTTTCTTATCCCTTTAAAAAATGTTTATTTATTTATTTATTTATTTATTTATTTATTTATTTATTTATTTATTTATTATAAGTACACTGTAGCTGTCTTCAGACACTCCAGAAGAGAGTGTCAGATTCTGGAGAATCTAAATCCCTCTTATGGGCCTCATATGATGTACATAAACACAGCCTCACATATACTTCTAAAAATTTAAAGATGTGTGGGGCCACTGAACGGGCTCAACAATTAACAGCATTGTCTCCTCTTCCAGAGAACCTGGGATCAACTACCAGCCACTATATGGTGGCCCATTTCCAGTTCCAGGGGATCAGACAGACAGACAGACAAACAGTCAAGGATGGCAGGCCTGCCTGGTTTTTCTTTCTTTCTTATCCTTTTTAAAAAAATGTTTATTTATTTATTTATGTATTTATTATATATAAGTACACTGTAGCTGTCTTCAGACACTCCAGAAGAGGGTGTCAGATTCTGGAGAATCTAAATCCCTCTTATGGTCTCCATATGATGTACATAAACACAGCCTCACATACATTTCTAAAAATTTAAAGATGTGTGGGGCCACTGAAAGCGCTCAATAATTAACAGCATTGTCTCCTCTTCCAGAGAACCGGGGATGAACTACCAGCAACTATATGGTGGCCCATCTCCAGTTCCAGGGGATCAGACAGAGAGACAGACATACACACAGATAGAGATAAGGATGGAGGCCTGCCTGGTCTTTCTTTCTTTCTTATTCTTTTAAGAAATGTTTATTTATTTATTTATGTATTTATTAGATATGGGTACACTGTAGCTGTCTTCAGACACTCCATTAGAGTGTGTCAGATTCTGGAGAATCTAAATCCCTCTTATGGTCTGCATATAATGTACATAAACACAGCCTCACATATACTTCTCAAAATTTAAAGATGGATGGGGCCACTGAAATGGCTCAACAATTAACAGCATTGTCTCCTCTTCCAGAGAACCTGGGATAAACTACCAGCAACTATATGGTGGCCCATCTCCAGTTCCAGGGGATCAGACAGACAGACAGAGATAAGGATGGCAGGCCTGCCTGGTCTTTCTCTCTTTCTTATCTTTGTAAAAAAATGTTTATTTATTTATTTATTTATTTACGTATGTATTTATTAGATATAAGTACACTGTAGCTGTCTTCAGACACTCCAGAAGAGGGTGTCAGATTCTGGAGAATATAAATCCCTCTTATGGTCTGCATATGATGGACATAAACACAGATTCACATACACTTCTAAAAATTTCAAGATGGGTGGGGCCACTCAAAGGGCTCAACAATTAACAGCATTGTCTCTTCTTCCAGAGAACCTGGGATCAACTACCAGCAACTATATGGTGGCCCATCTCCAGTTCCAGGGGATCAGACAGACAGACAGACAGACAGAGATAAGTAGGGCAGGCCTGCCTGGTCTTTCTTTCTTTCTTATCCTTTTCAAATAATGTTTATTTATTTATATATATATTTATTTATTTATTTATGTATTTATTAGATATAAGTACACTGTAGTTGACTTCAGACACTCCAGAAGAGGGTGTCAGATTCTGCAGAATATAAATCCCTCTTATGGTCTGCATATGATGTACATAAACACAGCCTAACATATACTTCTAAAAATTTAAAGATAGGTGGAGCCACTGAAAGGGCTCAACAATTAACAGCATTGTCTCCTCTTCCAGAGAACCTGGGATCAACTAACAGCAACTATATGGTGGCCCATCTCCAGTTCCAAGGGATCAGACAGACAGACAGACAGATTGACAGAGTTAAGGATGGCAGGCCTGCCTGGTCTTTCTTTCTTTCATATCCTTTTAAAAAAATGTTTATTTATTTATTTATATGTTTATTAGATATAAGTACACTGTAGCCGTCTTCAGACACTCCAGAAGAAGGTGTCAGATTCTGAAGAATCTAAATCCCTCTTATGGTCTGCATATGATGTACATAAACACAGCCTCACATTTACTTCTTAAAATTTAAAGGTGGGGGGGGCCACTGAAAGGGCTCAGCAATTAACAGCATTGTCTCCTCTTCCAGAGAACTTGGGATCAACTAGCTGCAACTATATGGTGGCCCATCTCCACTCCCAGGGGATCAGATAGACAGACAGACAGACAAGGATAAGGATGGCAGGCCTGCCTGGTCTTTCTTTCTTTCTTATCCTTTTTAAAAAATGTTTATTTATTTATGTATTTATTAGATATAAGAACACTGTAGCTGTCTTCAGACACTCCAGAAGAGGGTGTCAGATTCTGGAGAATCTAAATCCCTCTTATGGTCTGCATATGATGTACATAAACACAGCCTCACATATAGTACTGAAAATTTAAAGACGGGTGGGGCCACTGAAAGCGCTCAACAATTAACAGCATTGTCATCTCTTCCAGAGAACCTGGGATCAACTACCAGCACCTATATGGTGGCCCATCTCCAGTTCCAGGGGATCAGAACGACAGACAGACAGACAGACAGAGAAAAGGATGGCAGGCTGCCTGGTCTTTCTTTCTTTCTTATCTGGTTTAAATAATGTTTACTTATTTATTTATTCATTTATTTATTTATTTATTAGATATAAGTACACTGTTGCTGTCTTCAGACACTCCAGAAGAGGGTGTCAGATGCTGGAGAATCTAAATCCCTCTTATGGTCTGCATATGATGTACATAAACACAGCCTCACATATACTTCTAAATATTTAAAGAAGTGTGGGGCCACTGAAAGGGCTCAACAATTAACAGCATTGTCTCCTCTTCCAGAGAACCTTGGATCAACTACCAGCAACTATATGGTGGCCCATCTCCAGTTCCAGGGGATCACACAGACAGACAGACAGACAGAGATAAGGATGGCAGGCCTGCCTGGTCTTACTTTCTTTCTTATCCTTTTTAAAAAATGTTTATTTATTTATTTCTTTATTTATTTATGTATTTATTATATATAAGTACACTGTAGCTGTCTTCAGACACTCCAGTAGAGGGTGTCCGATTCTGGAGAATCTAAATCCTCTTATAATCTGAATATGATGTACATAAACACAGCCTCACATATACTTCTAAATATTTAAAGAAGTGTGGGGCCACTGAAAGGGCTCAACAATTAACAGCATTGTCTCCTCTTCCAGAGAACCTGGGATAAACTACCAGCAACACTATGGTGGTCCATCTCCAGTTCCAGGGGATCAGACAGACAGACAGACAGACAGAGATAAGGGCGGCAGGCCAGCCTGGTCTTTCTTACTTTCTTATCCTTTTTAAAAAATGTTTATTTATTTATTTATTTATTTATTTATTCATTCATTTGTTTATTTATTTATGTATTTATTAGATATAAGTACACTGTAGCTGTCTTCAGACACTCCAGAAGAGGGTGTCAGATTCTAGAGAATCTAAATCCCTCTTATGGTCTGCATATGATGTACATAAACACAGCCTCACATTTTCTTCTAAAAATTTAAAAATGGGTGGGGCCCCAGAAATGGCTCAACAATTAACAGCATTGCCTCTTCTTCCAGAGAACCTTGGATAAACTACCAGCAACTATATGGTGGCCCATCACCAGTTCCAGAGTATCAGACAGTCAGACAGAGAGACAGAGATAAGGAACGGAGCCCCCCTGGTCTTTCTTTCTTTTTTATACTTTTAAAAAAATGTTTATTTATTTATTTATTTATTTATTTATTTATTTATTTATTTATTAGATATAAGTACACTGTAGCTGACTTCAGACACTCTAGAAGAGGGTGTCATCTTCTGGAGAATCTAAATCCCTCTTATGGTCTGCATATGATGTACATAAACACAGCCTCACATATACTTCTAAAAATTTAAAGATGGGTGGGCCCACTGAAAGGGCTCAACAATTAACAGCATTGTCTCCTCTTCCAGAGAACGTGGGATCAACTACCAGCAACTATATGGTGGCCCATCTCAAGTTGCAGGGGATCAGACAGACAGACAGACAGACAGAGATAAGGTTGGCAGTCCTGCCTGATTTTTCTTTCTTTCTTATCCTTTTTAAAAATGTTTATTTATTTAGTTATTCATTTATTCATTTATTTATTTATGTATTTATTAGATATATGTACACTGTAGCTGTCTTCAGACTCTCCAGAAGAGGGTGTCAGATTCTGGAGAATCTATATCCCTCTTATGGTCTGCATATGATGTACATAAACACAGCCTCACATATACTTCTAAAAATTTAAAGATGGGTGGGGCCACTGAAAGGGCTCAACAATTAACAGCATTGTCTCCTCTTCCAGAGGACCTGGGATCAACTACCAGCAACTATATTGTGGCCCATCTCCAGTTCCAGGGGATCTGACAGACATACATACATACAGACAGACAACGATTGCAGGACTGCCTGGTTTTTCTTTCTTTCTTATACATTTTAAAAATTTTTATTTATTTATATATGTATTTATTAGATATAAGTACACTGTAGCTGTCTTCAGACACTTCAGAAGAGGGTTTCTTATTCTGGAGAATCTAAATCCCTCTTATGGTCTGCATATGATGTACATAAACACAGCCTCATATATACTTCTAAAAATTTAAAGATGTGTGGGGCCACTGAAACGGCTCAACAATTAACAACATTGTCTCCTCTACCAGAGAACCTGGGATCAAATACCAGCAACTATATGGTGGCCCATCTCCAGTTCCAGGGGATCAGGCACACAAAGAGACAGACAGACAAGGGTGGCAGGCCTCCCTGGTTTTTCTTTCTTTCTTATCCTTTTTAAAAAATGTTTATTTATTTATTTATTTATGTATTTATTAGATATAAGTACACTGTAGCTGTCTTCAGACACTCCAGAAGAGGGTGTCAGATTCTGGAGAATATAAATCCCTCTTATGGTCTGCATATGATGGACATAAACACAGCCTCATATTTTCTTCTAAAAATTTAAACATGGGTGGGGCCCCAGAAATGGCTCAACAATTAACAGCATTGCCTCTTCTTCCAGAGAACCTTGGATAAACTACCAGCAACTATATGGTGGCCCATCTCCAGTTCCAGGGTATCATACAGTCAGACAGAGAGACAGAGATAAGAATGGAGACCTGCCTGGTCTTTCTTTCTTTCTTATACTTTTAAAAAAATGTTTATTTATTTATTTATTTATTTATTTATTTATTTACTTATTTATTTATATATGTATTTATAAGATATAAGTACACTGTAGCTGTCTTCAGACACTCTAGAAGAGGGTGTCATCTTCTGGAGAATCTAAATCCCTCTTATGGTCTGCATATGATGTACATAAACACAGCCTCACATATACTTCTAAATATTTAAAGATTGGTGGGCCCATTGAAAGGGCTCAACAATTAACACCATTGTCTCCTCTTCCAGAGAACGTGGGATCAACTACCAGCAACTATATGGTGGCCCATTTCAAGTTGCAGGGGATCAGGCAGACAAAGAGACAGACAGACAAGGGTGGGAGGCCTCCCTGGTTTTTCTTTCTTTCTTATCCTTTTTAAAAAATGTTTATTTATTTACTTATGTATTTATTAGATATAAGTACACTCTAGCTGTCTTCAGACACTCCAGAACAGGGTGTCATATTCTGGAGAATATAAATCCCTCTTATGGTCTGCATATGATGGACATAAACACAGATTCACATACACTTCTAAAAATTTAAAGATGGGTGGGGTCACTGAAAGGGCTCAAAAATTAACAGCATTGTCTCTTCTTCCAGATAACCTGGGATCAACTACCAGCAACTATATGGTGGCCCATCTCAAGTTCCAGGGGATCAGACAGACAGACAGACAGACAGAGATAAGGAGGTCAGGCCTGCCTGGTCTTTCTTTCTTTCTTATTCTTTTAAAATAATGTTTATTTATTTATTTATATATTTATTTATTTATTTATGTATTTATTAGATATAAGTACACTGTAGTTGTCTTCAGACACTCCAGAAGAGGGTGTCAGATTCTGGAGAATCTAAATCCCTCTTATGGTCTGCATATGATGTACATAAACACAGCCTAACATATACTTCTAAAAATTTAAAGATAGGTGGAGCCACTGAAAGGGCTCAACAATTAACAGCATTGTCTCCTCTTCCAGAGAACCTGGGATCAACTAACAGCAACTATATGGCGGCCCATCTCCAGTTCCAAGGGATCAGACAGACTGACAGACAGACAGACTGACAGAGATAAGGATGGCAGGCCTGCCTTATCTTTCATTCTTTTTTATCCTTTTTAAAAAATGTTTATTTATTTATTTATATGTTTATTAGATATAAGTACACTGTAGCCGTCTTCAGACACTCCAGAAGAAGGTGTCAGATTCTGGAGAATCTAAATCCCTCTTATGGTCTGCATATGATGTACATAAACACAGCCTCACATTTACTTCTTAAAATTTAACAGTGGGGGGACCATTGAAAGGGCTCAGCAATTAACAGCATTGTCTCCTCTACCAGAGAACCTGGGATCAACTACCAGCACCTATATGGTGGCCCATCACCAGTTGCAGGGGATCAGAACGACAGACAGACAGACAGACAGACAGAGATAAGGATGGCAGGCCTGCCTGGTCTTTCTTTCTTTCTTATCCGGTTTAAATAATGTTTATTTATTTATTTATTTATTTATTTATTTATTTATTTATTTATTTATTATATATAAGTACACTGTAGCTGTCTTCAGACACTTCAGTAGAGGGTGTCAGATTCTGGAGAATCTAAATCCTCTTATAATCTGAATATGATGTACATAAAAAGGCCTCACATATACTTCTAAATATTTAAAGAAGTGTGGGGCCACTGAAAGGGCTCAACAATTAACAGCATTGTCTCCTCTTCCAGAGAACCTTGGATCAACTACCAGCAACTATATGGTGGCCGATCTCCAGTTCCTGGGTATCAGATCGACAGACAGACAGACAGACAGAGATATGGATGGCAGGCCTGCCTGGTCTTTCTTTCTTTCTTATCCTTTTTAAAAAATGTTTAATTATTTATTTATTTATTTATCTATTTATTTATTAGATATAAGTACACTGTAGCTGTCTTCAGACACTCCAGAAGAGGGTGTCAGATTCTGGAGAATCTAAATCCCTCTTATGGTCTGCATATGATGTACATAAACACAGCCTCATATATACTTCTAAATATTTAAAGACGGGTGGCGCCACTGAAAGGGCTCAACAATTAACAGCATTGTCTCCTCTTCCAGAGCACCTGGGATCAACTACCAGCAACTATTCGTGGCCCATCTCCAGTTCCCAGGTATCAGATTGACAGACAGACAGACAGACAGAGATATGGATGGCAGGCCTGCCTGGTCTTTCTTTCTGTCTTTTCCTTTTAAAAAAAATATTTATTTATTTATTTATTTATTTTTTTATTTATTTTTATGTATTTATTAGATATAAGTACACTGTAGCTGTTCAGTCACTCCAGAAGAGGGTGTCAGATTCTGGAGAATCTAAATCCCTCTTATGGTCTGCATATGATGTAAGTAAACACAGCCTCACATATACTTCAAAAATTTAAAGAAGGGTGGGGCCACTCTAAAAGCTGAACAATTAACAGCATTGTCTCCTCTTCCAGAGTACCTGGGATCAACTACCAGCAACTATATGGTGGCCCATCTCCAGTTCCAGGGTATCAGACAGACAGACAGACAGACAGACAGAGATAAGGGTGACAGGCCTGCCTGGTCTTTCTTACTTTCTTATCCTTTTTAAAAAATGTTTATTTATTTATTTATTTATTTATTCATTTATTTATTTATGTATTTATTAGATATAAGTACACTGTAGCTGTCTTCAGACACTCCAGAAGAGGGTGTCAGATTCTAGAGAATCTAAATCCCTCTTATGGTCTGCATATGATGTACATAAACACAGCCTCACATTTTCTTCTAAAAATTTAAAGATGGGTGGGGCCCCAGAAATGGCTCGACAATTAACAGCATTGCCTCCTCTTCCAGAGAACCTTAGATAAACTAAAAGCAACTATATGGTGGCCCATCTCCAGTTCCAGGGTATCAGAGAGTAAGACAGAGAGACAGAGATAAGGATGGAGGCCTGCCTGGTCTTTCTTTATTTCTTATACTTTTAAAAAAATGTTTATTTATTTATTTATTTATTTATTTATTTATTTATTTATTTATTAGATATATGTACACTGTAGCTGACTTCAGACACTCTAGAAGAGGGTGTCATCTTCTGGAGAATCTAAATCCCTCTATGGTCTGCATATGATGTACATAAACACAGCCTCACATATACTTCTAAAAATTTAAAGATGGGTGGGGCCACTGAAAGGGCTCAACAATTAACAGCATTGTCTCCTCTTCCAGAGGACCTGGGATCAACTACCAGCAACTATATTGTGGCCCATCTCCAGTTCCAGGGGATCTGAAAGACATACATACAGACAGACAGACAAGGATTGCAGGACTGCCTGGTTTTTCTTTCTTTCTTATACATTTTAAAAATTTTTATTTATTTATATATGTATTTATTAGATATAAGTACACTGTAGCTGTCTTCAGACACTTCAGAAGAGGGTGTCATATTCTGGAGAATCTAAATCCTTCTTATGGTCTGCATATGATGTACATAAACACAGCCTCACATATACTTCTAAAAATTTAAAGATGTGTGGGGCCACAGAAACGGCTCAACAATTAACAGCATTGTCTCCTCTTCCAGAGAACATGGGATCAAATACCAGCAACTATATGGTGGCCCATCTCCAGTTCCAGGGGATCAGGCAGAAAAAGAGACAGACAGACAAGGGTGGCAGGCCTTCCTGGTTTTTCTTTCTTTCTTATCCTTTTTAAAAAATGTTTATTTATTTACTTATGTATTTATTAGATATAAGTACACTGTAGCTGTCTTTAGACACTCCAGAACAGGGTGTCAGATTCTGGAGAATATAAATCCCTCTTATGGTCTGCATATGATGGACATAAACACAGATTCACATACACTTCTAAAAATTTAAAGATGGGTGGGGCTACTGAAAGGGCTCAACAATTAACAGCATTGTCTCTTCTTCCAGATAACCTGGGATCAACTACCAGCAACTATATGGTGGCCCATCTCCAGTTCCAGGGGATCAGACAGACAGACAGACAGACAGACAGAGATAGGGATGTCAGGCCTGCCTGGTCTTTCTTTCTTTCTTATTCTTTTAAAATAATGTTTATTTACTTATTTATTTATTTATTTATTTATTTATTTATTTATTTATGTATTTATTAGATATAAGTACACTGTAGTTGTCTTCAGACACTCCAGAAGAGGGTGTCAGATTCTGCAGAATCTAAATCCCTCTTATGGTCTGCATATGATGTACATAAACACAGCCTAACATATACTTCTAAAAATTTAAAGATAGGTGGAGCCACTGAAAGGGCTCAACAATTAACAGCATTGTCTCCTCTTCCAGAGAACCTGGGATCAACTAACAGCAACTATATGGTGGCCCATCTCCAGTTCCAAGGGATCAGACAGACTGACAGACAGACAGACTGACAGAGATAAGGATGGCAGGTCTGCCTGGTCTTTCTTTCTTTCTTATACTTTTTAAAAAATGTTTATTTATTTATTTATATGTTTATTAGATATAAGTACACTGTAGCCGTCTTCAGACACTCCAGAAGAAGGTGTCAGATTCTGGAGAATCTAAATCCCTCTTATGGTCTGCATATGATGTACATAAACACAGCCTCACATTTACTTCTTAAAATTTAAAGGTGGGGGGACCATTTAAAGGGCTCAGCAATTAACAGCATTGTCTCCTCTACCAGAGAACCTGGGATCAACTACCAGCACCTATATGGTGGCCCATCTCCAGTTGCAGCGGATCAGAACGACAGACAGACAGACAGACAGACAGACAGAGATAAGGATGGCAGGCCTGCCTGGTCTTTCTTTCTTTCTTATCCGGTTTAAATAATGTTTATTTATTTATTTATTTATTTATTTATTTATTTATTTATGTATTTATTAGATATAAGTACACTGTAGCTGTCTTCAGACACTCCAGAAGAGAGTTTCAGATACTGATGAACCTAAATCCCTCTTCTGGTCTGCATATGATGTACATAAACACAGCCTCACATACACTTCTAAAAATTTAAAGATGGGTAGGGCCACAAATAAGGGTCAACAATTAACAGCATTGTCTCCTCTTCCAGAGAACCTGGTATCAACTACCAGCAACTATATGGTAGCCCATCTCCAGTTCAAGGGGATCAGACAGACAGACAGACAGACAGAGATAAGGATGGCAGGCCTGCCTGGTCTTACTTTCTTTCTTATGTTTTTTAAAAAAGGTTTATTTATTTATTTATTTATTTATTTATTTATTTATTTATTTATTATAAGTACACTGTAGCAGTCTTCAGACACTCCAGTATAGGGTGTCAGATTCTGGAGAATCTAAATCCTCTTATAATCTGAATATGATGCACATAAAATGGCCTCACATATACTTCTAAATATTTAAAGAAGTGTGGGGCCACTGAAAGGGCTCAACAATTAACAGCATTGTCTCCTCTTCCAGAGAACCTTGGATCAACTACCAGCAACTATATGGTGGCCGATCTCCAGTTGCCGGGGATCAGATCAACAGACAGACGGAAGACAGAGATATGGATGGCAGGCCTGCCTTTTCTTTTTTTTCTTTCTTATCCTTTTTAAAAAATGTTTATTTATTTATTTATTTATTTATTTATTTATTTATCTATTTATTTATTAGATATAAGTACACTGTAGCTGTCTTCAGACACTCCAGAAGGGGGTGTCAGATTCTGGAGAATCTAAATCCCTCTTATGGTCTGCATATGATGTACATAAACACAGCCTCACATATACTTCTAAATATTTAAAGATGGGTGGCGCCACTGAAAGGGCTCAACAATTAACAGCATTGTCTCCTCTTCCAGAGAACCTGGGATCAACTACCAGCAACTATTCGTGGCCCATCTCCAGTTCCCAGGTATCAGATTGACAGACAGACAGACAGACCGACAGAGATATGGATGGCAGGCCTGCCTGGTCTTTCTTTCTGTCTTTTCCTTTTTAAAAAATGTTTATTTATTTATTTATTTATTTATTTATTTATTTATTTTTATGTATTTATTAGATATAAGTACACTGTAGCTGTTCAGACACTCCAGAAGAGGGTGTCAGATTCTGGAGAATCTAAATCCCTCTTTTGGTCTCCATATGATGTACGTAAACACAGCCTCACATATACTTCTAAAAATTTAAAGAAGGGTGGGGCCACTCTAAAAGCTGAACAATTAACAGCATTGTCTCCTCTTCCAGAGTACCTGGGAACAACTACCAGCAACTATATGGTGGCCCATCTCCAGTTCCAGGGTATCAGACAGACAGACAGACAGACAGACAGAGATAAGGGTGGCAGGCCTGCCTGGTCTTTCTTAATTTCTTATCATTTTTAAAAAATGTTTATTTATTTATTTATTTATTTATTCATTTATTTATTTATGTATTTATTAGATATAAGTACACTGTAGCTGTCTTCAGACACTCCAGAAGTGGGTGTCAGATTCTGGAGAATCTAAATCCCTCTTATGGTCTGCATATGATGTACATAAACACAGCCTCACATATACTTCTAAATATTTAAAGATGGGTGGCGCCACTGAAAGGGCTCAACAATTAACAGCATTGTCTCCTCTTCCAGAGAACCTGGGATCAACTACCAGCAACTATTCGTGGCCCATCTCCAGTTCCCAGGTATCAGATTGACAGACAGACAGACAGACCGACAGAGATACGGATGGCAGGCCTGCCTGGTCTTTCTTTCTGTCTTTTTCTTTTTAAAAAATGTTTATTTATTTATTTATTTATTTATTTATTTATTTATTTATTTTTATGTATTTATTAGATATAAGTACACTGTAGCTGTTCAGACACTCCAGAAGAGGGTGTCAGATTCTGGAGAATCTAAATCCCTCTTTTGGTCTCCATATGATGTACGTAAACACAGCCTCACATATACTTCTAAAAATTTAAAGAAGGGTGGGGCCACTCTAAAAGCTGAACAATTAACAGCATTGTCTCCTCTTCCAGAGTACCTGGGAACAACTACCAGCAACTATATGGTGGCCCATCTCCAGTTCCAGGGTATCAGACAGACAGACAGACAGACAGACAGAGATAAGGGTGGCAGGCCTGCCTGGTCTTTCTTAATTTCTTATCATTTTTAAAAAATGTTTATTTATTTATTTATTTATTTATTCATTTATTTATTTATGTATTTATTAGATATAAGTACACTGTAGCTGTCTTCAGACACTCCAGAAGAGGGTGTCAGATTCTAGAGAATCTAAATCCCTCTTATGGTCTGCATATGATGTACATAAACACAGCCTCACATTTTCTTCTAAAAATTTAAAGATGGGTGGGGCCCCAGAAATGGCTCAACAATTAACAGCATTGCCTCCTCTTCCAGAGAACCTTGGATAAACTACCAGCAACTATATGGTGGCCCATCTCCAGTTCCAGGGTATCAGACAGTCAGACAGAGAGACAGAGGTAAGGATGGAGGCCTGCCTGGTCTTTCTTTCTTTCTTATACTTTTAAAAAAAATGTTTATTTATTTATTTATTTTTTTTTATTTATTTATGTATTTATTAGATATAAGTACACTGTAGCTGACTTCAGACACTCCAGAAGAGGGTGTCATCTTCTGGAGAATCTAAATCCCTCTTATGGTCTGCATATGGTGTACATAAACACAGCCTCACATATACTTCTAAAAATTTAAAGATGGGTGGGCCCACTGAAAGGGCTCAACAATTAACACCATTGTCTCCTCTTCCAGAGAACGTGGGATCAACTACCAGCAACTATATGGTGGCCCATCTCAAGTTGCAGGGGATCAGAAAGACAGACAGACAGAGAGCGATAAGGATGGCAGGCCTGCCTGATTTCTCTTTCTTTTTTATCATTTTTAAAAATGTTTATTTATTTATTTATTTATTCATTTATTTATTTATTTATTTATTTATTTATTTATTTATTTATTAGATATAAGTACACTGTAGCTGTCTTCAAACACTCCCGAAGAGGGTGTCAGATTCTGGAGAATCTATATCCCTCTTATGGTCTGCATATGATGTACATGAACACAGCCTCACATATACTTCTAAAAATTTAAAGATGGGTGGGGCCACTGAAAGGGCTCAACAATTAACAGCACTGACTCCTCTTCCAGAGAACCTGGGATCAACTACCAGCAATTATATGGTGGCCCATCTCCAGTTCCAGGGGATCAGACAGACAGACAGACAGACAAGGATGGCAGGCCTGCCTGGTCTCTCTTTCTTTATTATCCTTTTTTAAAAATGTTTATTTGTTTATTTATGAATTTATTAGATATAAGTACACTGTAGCTGTCTTCAGACACTCCAGAAGAGGGTGTCAGATTGTGGAGAATATAAATCCACATTATGGTCTGCATATGATGGACATAAACACAGCCTAACATATACATCTAAAAATTTAAAGATGGGTGGGGCCACTGAAAGGGCTCAACAATTAACAGCATTGTCTCTTCTTCCAGAGAACCTGGGATCAACTACCAGCAACTATATAGTGGCCCATCTCCAGTTCCAGGGGATCAGACAGACAGACAGACAGACAGAGATAAGGAGGGCAGGCCTGCCTGGTTTTTCTCTCTTTCTTATCCTTTTAAAAATGTTTATTTATTTATTTATTTATTTATTTATTTATTTATTTATTTATTAGATATAAGTACACTGTAGTTGTCTTCAGACACTCCAGAAGAGGGTGTCAGATTCTGGAGAATCTAAATCCCTCTTATGGTCTGCATATGATGTACATAAACACAGCCTCACATATACATCTAAAAATTTAAAGATAGGTGGAGCCACTGAAAGGGCTCAACAATTAACAGCATTGTCTCCTCTTCCAGAGAACCTGGGATCAACTACCTGCAACTATATGGTGGCCCATCTCCACTCCCAGGGGATCAGAGAGACAGACAGACAGACAAGGATAAGGATGGCAGGCCTGCCTGGTCTTTCTTTCTTATTCTTTTTAAAAAATGTTTATTTATTTATGTATTTATTAGATATAAGTACAATGTAGCTGTCTTCAGACACTCCAGAAGAGGGTGTCAGATTCTGGAGAATCTAAATCCCTCTTATGGTCTGCATATGATGTACATAAACACAGCCTCACATATACATCTAAAAATTTAAAGATAGGTGGAGCCACTGAAAGGGCTCAACAATTAACAGCATTGTCTCCTCTTCCAGAGTACCTGGGATCAACTACCAGCAACTATATTGTGGCCCATCTCCAGTTCCAGGGGATCAGACAGACATACATACAGACAGACAGACAAGGATTGCAGGCCTGCCTGGTTTTTCTTTCTTTCTTATACATTTTAAAAATGTTTATTTATTTATTTATTTATTTATTTATTTATTTATTTATGTATGTATTTATTAGATATAAGTACACTGTAGCTGTCTTCAGACACTTCAGAAGAGGGTGTCATATTCTGGAAATCTAAATCCCTCTTATTGTCTGCATATGATGTAGATAAACACAGCCTCACATATACTTCTAAAAATTTAAAGATGTGTGGGGCCACTGAAACGGCTCAACAATTAACAGCATTGTCTCCTCTACCAGAACCTGGGATCAACTAGCAGCAACTATATGGTGGCCCATCTCCAGTTCCAGGGGATCAGACAAACAGACAGACAGACAGACAGAGATAAGGAGGGCAGGCCTGCCTGGTCCGTCTTTCTTTCTTATCCTTTTAAAAAATGTTTATTTATTTATTTATTTATTTATTTATTTATTTATGTATTTATTGATTTATTAGATATAAGTACACTGTAGTTGTCTTCAGACACTCCAGAGGAGGGTGTCAGATTCTCGAGAATCTAAATCCCTCATATGATCTGCATATGATGTACATAAACATAGCCTCACATATACATCTAAAAATTTAAAGATATGTGGAGCCACTGAAAGGGCTCAACAATTAACAGCATTGTCTTCTCTTCCAGAGTACCTGGGATCAACTACCTGCAACTATATGGTGGCCAAACTCCACTCCCAGGGGATCAGAGAGACAGACAGACAGACAAGGATAAGGATGGCAGTCCTGCCTGGTCTTTCTTTCTTATCCTTTTTAAAAAATGTTTATTTATTTATGTATTTATTATATATAAGTACACTGTAGCTGTCTTCAGACACTCCAGAAGAGGGTGTCATATTCTGGAGAATCTAAATCCCTCTTATGGTCTGCATATGATGTACATAAACACTGCCTCACATATACTACTAAAATTTTAACGATGGGTGGGACCACTGAAAGCGCTCAACAATTAACAGCATTGTGTCCTCTTCCAGAGAACCTGGGATCAACTACCAGCACCTATATGGTGGCTCATCTCCAGTTCCAGGGGATCAGAACGACAGACAGACAGACAGACAGACAGAGATAAGAATGGCAGGCCTGCCTGGTCTTTCTTTCTTTCTTATCTGGTTTAAATAATGTTTATTTCTTTATTTACTTATTTATTTATGTATTTATTAGATATAAGTACACTGTAGTTGTCTTCAGAAACTCCAGAAGAAGGTGTCAGATTCTGATGAATCTAAATCCCTCTTCTGGTCTGCATATGATGTACATAAACACAGCCTCACATACACTTCTAAAAATTTAAAGATGGGTAGGGCCACTGATAGGGTTCAACAATTAACAGCATTGTCTCCTCTTCCAGAGAACCTGGGAACAACTACCAGCAACTATATGGTAGCCCATCTCCACTTCCAGGGGATCAGACAGACAGACAGACAGACAGACAGCGATAAGGATGGCAGGCCTGCCTGGTCTTACTTTCTTTCTTATCCTTTTTAAAAAATGTTTATTTATTTATTTATTTATTTATTTATTTATTTATTTATTTATTTATGTATTTATTATATATAAGTACACTGTAGCTGTCTTCAAACACTCCAGTAGAGGGTGTCAGTTTCTGGAGAATCTAAATCCTCTTATAATCTGAATATGATGTACATAAAAAGGCCTCACATATACTTCTAAATATTTAAAGAAGTGTGGGGCCACTGAAAGGGCTCAACAATTAACAGCATTGTCTCCTCTTCCAGAGAACCTTGGATCAACTACCAGCAACTATATGGTGGCCAATCTCCAGTTCCCGGGGATCAGATAGACAGACAGACAGACAGACAGACAGACAGAGATATGGATGGCAGGCCTGCCTGGTCTTTCTTTCTTTCTTATCCTTTTTAAAAAACGTTTATTTATTTATTTATTTATTTATTTATTTATTTATTTATCTATTTATTTATTAGATATAAGTACACTGTAGCTGTTCAGACACTCCAGAAGAAGGTGTCAGATTCTGGAGAATCTAAATCCCTCTTATGGTTTGCATATGATGTACATAAACACAGCCTCACATATACTTCTAAAAATTTAAAGAAGGGTGGGGCCACTCTAAAAGCTCAACAATTAACAGCTTGTCTCCTCTACCAGAGAACCTGGGATCAACTACCAGCAACTATATGGTGGCCCATCTCCAGTTCCAGGGGATCAGGCAGACAAAGAGACAGACAGACAAGGGTGGCAGGCCTCCCTGGTTTTTCTTTCTTATCTTTTAAAAAAAATGTTTATTTATTTTTTTATGTATTTATTAGATATAAGTACACTCTAGCTGTCTGCAGACATTCCAGAAGACGGTGTCAGATTCTGGAGAATATAAATCCCTCTTATGGTCTGCATATGATGGACATAAACACAGATTCACATACACTTCTAAAAATTTAAGATGGGTGGGGCCACTGAAAGGGCTCAACATTTACCAGCATTGTCTCTTCTTCCAGAGAACCTGGGATCAGCTACCAGCAACTATATGGTGGCCCATCTCCATTTCAAGGGGATCAGACAGACAGACAGACAGACAGACAGAGATAAGGAGGGCAGGCCTGCCTGGTCTTTCTTTCTTTCTTATCCTTTTAAAATAATGTTTTTATTTATTTATTTATTTATTTATTTATTTATTTATTTATTAGATATAAGTACAATGTAGTTGTCTTCAACACTCCAGAAGAGGGTGTCAGATTCTGGAGTATCTAAATCCCTCTTATGGTCTGCATATGATGTACATAAACACAGCCTCACATTTACTTCTTAAAATTTAAGGGTGGGGGTGGCACTGAAAGGGCTCAGCAATTAACAGCATTGTCTCCTCTTCCAGAGAACCTGGGATCAACTACCTGCAACTATATGGTGTCCCATCTCCACTCCCAGGGGATCAGACACACGGACAGACAGACAAGGATAAAGATGGCAGGCCTGCCTGGACTTTCTTTCTTTCTTATCCTTTTTAAAAAATGATTATTTATTTATGTATTTATTAGATATAAATACACTGTAGCTGTCTTCAGACACTCCAGAAGAGGGTGTCAGATTCTGGAGAATCTAAATCCCTCTTATAGTCTGCATATGATGTACATAAACACAGACTAACATATACTAGTAAAAATTTAACGATGAGTGGGGCCGCTGAAAGGGCTCAACAATTAACAGCATTCTCTCCTCTTCCAGAGAACCTGGGATCAACTACCAGCACCTATATGGTGGCCCATCTCCAGTTCCAGGGGATCAGAACGACAGACAGACAGACAGACAGACAGAGATAAGGATGGCAGGCCTCCTGGTCTTTCTTTCTTTCTTATCCGGTTTAAATAATGTTTATTTATTTATTTATTTATTTATTTATTTATTTATTTATTTATTTATTAGATATAAGTACACTGTAGCTGTCTTCAGACACTCCAGAAGAGGGTGTCAGGTTCAGATGAATCTAAATCCCTCTTCTGGTCTGCATATGATGTACATAAACACAGCTTCAAGACACTTCTAAAAATTTAAAGATGGGTAGGGCCACTGATAGGGCTCAACAATTAACATCATTGTCTCCTCTTCCAGAGAACCCGGGATCAACTACCAGGAACTATATGGTAGCCCATCTCCAGTTCCAGGGGATCAGACAGACACACAGACAGAAAGACAGACAGAGATAAGGATGGGAGGCCTGCCTGGTCTTACTTTCTTTCTTATCCTTTTTAAAAAATGTTTATTTATTTATTTATTTATTTATTTATTTATTTATTTATTTATTATATATAAGTACACTGTAGCTGTCTTCAGACACTCCAGTAGAGGGTGTCAGATTCTGGAGAATCTAAACCCTCTTATAATCTGAATATGATGTACATAAACACAGCCTCATATTTACTTCTAAATATTTAAAGAAGTGTGGGCCCACTGAAAGGGCTCAACAATTAACAGCATTGTCTCCTCTTCCAGAGAACCTTGGATCAACTACCAGCAACTATATGGTGGCCCATCTCCAGTTCCCGGGGATCTGATAGACAGACACACAGACAGACAGAGATATGGATGGCAGGCCTGCCTGGTCTTTCTTTCTTTCTTATCCTTTTTAAAAAAATGTTTATTTATTTATTTATTTATTTATTTATTTATTTATTTATCTATCTATTTATTTATTTGATATAAATACACTGTAGCTGTTCAGACACTCCAGAAGAGGATGTCAGATTCTGGAGAATCTAAATCCCTCTTATGGTCTGCATATGATGGACATAAACACAGCCTCACATATACTTCTAAAAATTTAAAGAAGGGTGGGCCCACTCTAAAAGCTCAACAATTAACAGCATTGTCTCCTCTTCCAGAGTACCTGGGATCAACTACCAGCAACTATATGGTGGCCCATCTGCAGTTCCAGGGGATCAGACAGAAAGACATACAGACAGTGCTAAGGATGGCAGGCCTGCCCTGTCTTTCTTTCTTTCTTATCCTTTTTAAAAAATATTTATTTATTTATTTATTTATTTATGCATTTCTTAGATATAAGTACACTGTAGCTGTCTTCAGACACTCCAGAAGAGGGTGTCAGATTCTGGAGAATCTAAATCCCTCTTATGGTCTGCATATGATGTACATAAACAGAGCCTCACATATACTTCTAAAAATTAAAAGATGGGTGGGCCCACTGAAAGGGCTCAACAATTAACAGCATTGTCTCTTCTTCCAGAGAACGTGGGATCAACTACCAGCAACTATATTGTGGCCCATCTCAAGTTCCAGGGGATAAGACAGACAGACAGACAGACAGAGATAAGGATGGCAGGCCTGCCTGATTTTTCTTTCTTTCTTATACTTTTTAAAAAATGTTTATTTATTTATTTATGTATTTATTAGATATAAGTACACTGTAGCTGTCTTCAGACACTCCAGAAGAGGGTGTCAGATTCTGGAGAATCTAAATCCCTCTTATGGTCTGCATATGATGTACATAAACACAGCCTCACATATACTTCTAAAAATTTAAAGATGGGTGGGGCCACTGAGAGGGCTCAACAATTAACAGCATTGTCTCCTCTTCCAGAGAACCTGGGATCAACTACCAGCAACTATATGCTGGCCCATCTACAGTTCCAGGGGATCAGACACACAGAGAGACAGACAGACACTGTAGGACCCAGAATATGGCAAGAAACCCTGAGAAAGGTGGAAAATTAATAATACACTCTGTAATACCCAGAATATGGCAAGAAACCCTCATAAATGTAGAAAATTAAAAACTCACACTGAAGGAACCCAAATATGGCAAGAAAACCTGAAAAATGTGGAAAATGAGAATAATCACAGTGTAGGAACCAGAATTCCGAAAATACTTGAAAAACGTCGTAAATGAGAAAATCACATTTTAGGATCCACAAATTGGGGAGAAACCCTGAGAAACGTGGAAAATTAAAAATAAACTCTGTAGCACTGAGAATATGGCAAGAAACCCTCAACAAAGTAGAAAATTAAAAACTCACACTGAAGGATCCCGAATATGGCGTGAAAACATTAAAAAGGTAGAAAATGAGAATAATCACACTGTATTACCCAGAATTACAAAAACATGAAAAACATCGAAAATGAGAAAATCACACTTGTAGGACCCAAAATACGAAAAAACTTGAAAAACGTGGAAAATGAGAAAATCACACTGCAGAAACGAGAATATGCCGAACAACCATGAAAAACCTGAAAATTAAAAATTCACACTATTGGACACAGAATATGGTGAGAAACCATGAAAAGACTGGACAATTAAAAATTCACACTTCATTACCCAGATATGGAGAGAAATACTGAAAACCGTGGGAAAAAATTCACAATGAAGGACCTGGAATACGGCAAGAGACCCTGAAAAAACATGGAAATGAGAAAATCACACAGTATAACCCAGAATATGACGAAAAAACCTGAAAAAGATAAAATATTAAAATATCACAAGGAAGGACCCAGAATATTGCGAAAAACCTGAAAAAGGAGGAAGATAAAAAACTCACACTGAAGGACACAGAATATGGCGAGAAAACCTGAAAAAAGTAGAAAATTAAAAATTCACACTGAAAGACCCCGAATATGGTTTGAAAACCTGAAAAAGGTGGAAAATGAGAATAATCACACTGTAGGACCCAGATTATGCCCAGAAACCCTGAAAACGTGTAAAATTAAAAAAACATGCTGTAGGACCCAGAATATGGCGAGAAAACCTGAAAAAAGTAGAAAATTAAAAATTCACACTGAAGGACCCCGAATATGGTGAAAAAACCTGAAAAAGGTGGAAAATGAGAATAATCACAGTGTAGGACCCAGATTTTGCCCAGAAACCCTGAAAACGTGGAAAATTAAAAATACATGCTGTAGGACCCAGAATATGGCGAGAAACCCTGAAAAAAGTTCAAAATTACAATCTCACACTGTAGGACCCCAAATATAGCGAGAAACCCTGAAAAAGGTGGAAAATGAGAAAATCACATTTCAGGACCCAGAATAGGCCGAGAAAATGTGAAAAACATGAAAATTAAAAATTCACACTAACGGACCCAGAATATGGCGAGAAAAAGTTAATAAAAAAGTAGAAAATTAAAATCTCACAGTGAAGGAGCCCAAACATGGCGAGAAAACCTGAAAAAGGTGGAAAATGAGAAAATCACACTGTAGGATCCAGAATATGGTGAGAAACCCTGAAGAAAGTAGAAAAATACAAACTGACACTGAAGGACCCCAAATATGTGGAGAAAACCTGAAAAAGGTGGAAAATGAGAAAATCACACTGCAGGACCCAAAATATTTCAAGAAACACTGAAAAACGTGAAAATTAAAAATTCACACTGTCGGACACAGAATATGGCGAGAAACCATGAAAAAAAGTGGATAATTAAAATTCACACTGTATTACCCATAATATGGGGAGAAATACTGAAAAACGTGGAAAATTAAAAATCCACACTGAAGGACCTGGAATATGGCAAGAAAACCTGAAAATGTGGAAATGTGAAAATCACAGTGTAGGACCCAGAATATGAAGAAAAAACCTGAAAAACGTGGAAAATGAAAAATACATACTATAGGACACAGTTTATGGCGAGAAACCCTGAAAGAGTAGAAAATTAAAAACTCACACTGAAGGACCCCAAATATGGCAAGAAACCCTGAAAAAAGTAGAAAATTACAAACTGACACTGAAGAACCCCAATTATGGCGAGAAAACCTGAAAAAGGTGGAAAATGAGAAAATCACACTGTAGGACCCAGAATTACGAAAAAACTTGAAAATATCGAAAATGAGAAAATCACACTGTAGGACCCAGAATATGCCAAGAAACCCTGAAAACGTGAAAAATTAAAAATACAACGTTTAGGACCCAGAATACGGCGAGAAACCCTGAAAAAATTAGAAAATTAAAAACTCACACTGAAGGACCCGAAAAATGGCTAGAAAGGCTGAAAAAGGTGGAAAATGAGAAAATCACACTGTAGGACCCAGAATTACGAAAAAAATTGAAAATGTGGAAAATGAGAAAATCACACTGTAGGACCCAGAATATGCCGAGAAACGCTGAAAAAAGTGAAACATTAAATATTCACACTGTCGGACCAAGAATATTACCAAAAAAAAAAACCTTAAAAACGACGAAAATTAAAAATTTACACTGTGGGACCCAGAATATGGCGAGAAACACTGAAAAATGTGGAAAATTAAATTCACACTGTAGGAACAAGAATATGCCGAGAAAACCTGAAAAAGTTTGAAAATGAAAAAATCACACTGTGGGACTGAGAATATGACGAAAAAAAAAACCTTAAAAACATGGAAAATTAAAAACTCCCACTGAAGAACCTAGAATATGGCAAGAAACCCTGAAAAAGGTGGAAAATGAGAAATTCACACTGTAGGACCCAGAATATGATGAGAAACACTGAAAAATGTTGAAAAATAAAAATTCACACTATAGGACCAGAATATGGAAAAAACCTTGAAAAACGTGGAAAATTAAAAATTCACACTGCAGGACCCAGAATATGCTGAGAAAACCTGAAAAAGGTGGAAAATGAGAAAATCACACTGTAGGATGGAGAATTGGGGAAAAAAACTTGAAAAAAGTCAAAAATTGGAAAATCGCACAATAGGAGCAAGAATATGCCAGAAACCCTGAAAACGTGGAAAATTAAAAATACACGCTGTAGGATTCAGAATATGGCAAGAAACCCTGAAAGAAGTAGAAAATTAAAAACTCACACTGAAGGACCCGGAATATGGCGAGAAAACCTGAAAAATGTGGAAAATGAGAAAAACAATCTGTAGGACATAGAAATGCGAAAAAACTTAAAAAAAGTGGAAAATGAGAAAATCACATTGTAGGACCCAGAATATGCCAAGAAACCCTGAAAAACGAGAAAAAATAAAAATATGCTTTTTGGAGCCAGAATATTGCAAGAAACACAGTAAAAAGTAGAAAATTAAAAACTCACACTGAAAGACACCGAATATGGCAAAAAACTTGAAAAAGGTGGAAAATGAGTATAATCACACTGTAGGACACAGAATAGCGAAAAAACTTGAAAAACGTGGAAAAGGAGAAAATCACACTGCAGAACCCAGAATATGCCGAGAAACCCTGAAAAACTAGAAAATTAAAAACTCACATTGAAGGACCCCGAATATGGAGAGTTAACCTGAAAAAGGTGGAAAATGAGAAAATCACACTGTAGGACCCAGAATTACAAAAAAACTTGAAAAACGTGGAAAAGGAGAAAATCACACTGCAAGACCCAGAATATGCCGAGAAACACTGAAAAATGTGAAAATAAAAAATTCACACTGTCAGACACAGAATATGGCAAGAAACCATGAAAGAAGTGGAAAATGAGAAAATCACACTGTATTGCCCAGAATATGGCGAGAAATACTGAAAAACGTGGAAAATTAAAAATTCAGACTGAAGGACCTGGAATATGGCAAGAAAACCTGAAAAACGAGGAAATGGGAAAATCACACTGTACAAGCCAGAATATGCAGAGAAACCTTGAAAAACGTGGAAAATTAAAAATACAAGCTGTAGGACCCAGAATATGGCGAGAAACCCTGAAGAATGTAGAAAATTAAAAACTCACATTGAAGGACCCCGAATATGGCGAGAAAACCTGAAAAAGGTGGAAAATGAGAAAAGCACACCGTAGGACCCATAATATTACAAAAAACTTGAAAGAAGTGGAAAATTAAAAATTCACAGTGAAGGACCCAGAATATGGCGAGAAAACCTGAAAAACGAGGAAAATTCAAAATTCACACTGTAGGACCCAGAATATGGCTAGAAAACCTGAAAAAGTTGGAAAATGAGAATAATCACACTGTAGGACCAAGATATGCGAAAAAACTTGAAAAATTTCAAAATTGAGAAAATCACACTGTAGGACCCAGAATATGCTGAGAAACACTGAAAAACGTGGAAAATTAAAAATACACGCTGTAGGACCCATAATATGTCGAGAAACCCTGAAAAATTAGAAATGTAAAAACTCACACTGAGGGACCCCAAATATGGCAAGAAAACATGAAAAAGATGAAAAAAGAGAAAATCACACTGTAGGACCCAGAAATATGAAAAAACTTGAAAAATGTGGAAAATGAGAAAATCACACTGCAGAAACCAGAATATGCCGAACAACCATGAAAAACCTGAAAATTAAAAATTCACACAGTCGGACACAGAATATGGTGAGAAACCATGAAAAAAGTGGACAATTAAAAATTCACACTTTATTACCCAGATATGGCGAGAAATACTGAAAACCGTGGAAAAAAATTCACACTGAAGGACCTGGAAAACGGAAAGTGACCCTGAAAAACATGGAAATGAGAAAATCACACAGTAGGACCCAGCATATGGCGAGAAAACCTGAAAAATGTAGAAAATTAAAAATTCACACTGAAGGACCCCGAATATTGCAAGAAAACCTGAAAAGGGTGGAAAATGAGAATAATCAATCTGTAGGACCCAGCTTATGCCTAGAAACCCTGAAAACGTGGAAAATTAAAAATACATGCTGTAGGACCCAGAATATGGCCTGTAACCCTGAAAAAAGTTGAAAATAACAAACTCACAATGTAGGACCCCAAATATGGCGAGAAACCCTGCAAAAGGTGGAAAATGAGAAAATCACACTGCAGGATCCAGAATATGCCGAGAAAATGTGAAAAACGTGAAAATTAATAATTCACACTCACGGACCCAGAATATGGCGAGAAACACTTAATAAAAAAGTAGGAAATTAAAAACTCACAGTGAAGGAGCCCAAACATGACCAGAAAAACCTGAAAAAGGTGGAAAATGAGAAAATCACACTGTAGGATCCAGAATATGGCGAGAAATCCTTAAAAAAGTAGAAAAATAAAAACTCACACTGAAGGACCCCAAATATGGCAAGAAAATTCGAAAAAGGTGCAAAATGAGAAAATCACACAGTAGGACCCAGAATTACAAAAAAAACTTGAAAAAAGTGGAAAATGAAAAAATCACACTGCAGGACCAAGAATATTTAGAGAAATCCTGAAAAACGTGAAAATTAAAAATTCACACTCCAGGACCTAGAATATGCCGAGAAATCCTGAAAAACGTGAAAATTAAAAATTCACATTATCGGACCCAGAATATGGTTAGAAACCCTGAAAAACGGGAAAATTAAAAATTCAACTGAAGGACCCGGAATATGGCGAGAAACCCTGAAAAAAGTAGAAAACTAAAAATTCACACTGAAGTACCCGGAATATGGCGAGAAAACCTGAAAAGGTGGAAAATGAGAATAATCACAGTGTAGGACCCAGAATTGCACAAAAAAAACCCTTGAAAAACATCGTAATGAGAAAATCACACTGTAGGACCCAGAATATGGCAAGAAACCCTGAGAAACGTGGAAAATTAATAATACACTCTGTAGTACCCAGAATATGGCAAGAAACCCTCAAAAAAGTAGAAAATTAAAAACTCACACTGAAGAACCCCAAATATGGCAAGAAAACCTGAAAAATGTGGAAAATGAGAATAATCACAGATTAGGACCCAGAATTGCGAAATACTTGAAATGTCGTAAATGAGAAAATCACATTTTAGGACCCAGAATATGGCGAGAAACCCTGAGAAACGTAGAAAATTAAAAATACACTCTGTAGCACCGAGAATATGGCAAGAAACCCTCAACAAAGTAGAAAATTAAAAACTCACAATGAAGGACCCCGAATATGGCGAGAAAACCTGAAAGAGGTGGAAAATGAGAATAATCACACTGTAGGACCCAGAATAGCGAAAAAAACATGAAAATCATTGAAAATGAGAAAATCACACTGTAGGACCCAGAATATGGCGAGAAACCCTGAGAAACGTGGAAAATTAAAAATACACTCTGTAGCACCCAGAATATGGCAAGAAACGCTCAAAAAAGTAGAAAATTAAAAACTCACACTGAAGGACCCTGAATATGCCGAGAAAACATGAAAAAGGTAGAAAATGAGAATATTCACACTATATTACCCAGAATTACAAAAACATGAAAAACATCGAAAATGAGAAAATCACACTGTAGGACCCAGAATATGCCCAGAAACCATGAAAAACGTGGAAAATTAAAAATACACGCTCTAGGACCCAGAATATGGCGAGAAACTTTGAAAAAG
This sequence comes from Mus caroli, assembly GCF_978045245.1. NCBI lineage: Eukaryota > Metazoa > Chordata > Mammalia > Rodentia > Muridae > Mus > Mus caroli. Next base: position 44,175 of record NW_028227754.1, on the reverse strand, counting down.
AAAATTAAAAATTCACACTGAGGTATCATGATTATGGCGAGAAAACCTGAAAAAGGTGGAAAATGAGAATAATCACACTGTAGGACCCAGAATTGCGAAAAAACTTGAAAAACGTCGAAAATGAGAAAATCACACTGTAAGACCCACAATATGACGAAAAAAAACCTGAAAAACGTGGAAAATTAAAAATACACGCTGTAGGACACAGAATATGTCGAGAAACCCTGAAAAATTAGAAAATTAAAACCTCACACTGAAGGACCCTAAATATGGCGAGAGAACCTAAAAAATGTAGAAAATTAAAAATTCACACTAAAGGACCCGGAATATGGCAATAAAACCTGAAAAAAGAGGAAAATTAAAAATTCACACTGAAGGACCCAGAATATGGCAAGAAACCCTGAAAAATTAGAAAATTAAAAACTCACACTGAAGGACCCTAAATATGGCGAGAGAACATAAAAAAAGTAGAAAATTAAAAATTCACACTAAAGGACCCGGAATATGGCAATAAAACCTGAAAAAAGAGGAAAATTAAAAATTCACACTGAAGGACCTGGAATATGTGAAGAAAACCTGAAAAACGTGGAAATGAGAAAATCACACTGTAGGAACCAGAATATGACGGAAAAACCTGAAAAACGTGGAAAATTAAAAATTCACACTGAAGTACCCGGCATATGGCGAGAAAAACTGAAAAATGAGGAAAATTCAAAAACACACTGTAGGATCCAAAATATAGGCGAGAAAACCTGAAAAAGGTGGAAAGTGAGAATTATCACAATGTAGGACCCAGACTTGGAAAAAAAAAAAGTGAAAAACGTCGAAAATGAGAAAATCACACTGTAGGACCCAGAGTATGCCGAGAAACCCTGAAAAACGAGGAAAATTAAAAATACACGTTGGAGGACACAGAATATGTAGAGAAACACTGAAAAATTAGAAAAGTAAAAAATCACATTGAAGGACCCTAAATATGGCGAGAAAACCTTAAAAAGTTGTAAAATGAGAAAATCACACTGTAGGACGCAGAATTACGAAAAAACTCGAAAAAAGTGGAAAATGAGAAAATCACACTGCAAGACCCAGAATATGCCAGAAACCCTGAAAAATGTAAAAATTAAAAATTCACCCAGAATATGGCGAGAAATACTGAAAAACGTGGAAAATTAAAATATTCACACTGAAGGACCCGGAATATGGCTAGGAAACCTGAAAAATGAGAAAAATTCAAAACTCACACTGTAGGAACCAGAATATGGCGAGAAAACCTGAAATAGGTGGAAAAATAGAAAATCACAATGTAGGACCCAGAATATGAAGTAAAAACTTGAAAAGCGTGGAAAATTAAAAATACACGATGTAGGACACAGAATATGTCGAGAAACCCTGAAAAATAAGAAAATTAAAACCTCACACTGAAGGACCAAAAAAAATGGCGAGAGAACCTGAAAAAAGTAGAAAATTAAAAATTCACACTGAAGGACCCAGAATTGCGAAAAAACTTGAAAAAAGTGGAAAATGAGAAAATCACACTGTAGGACCCAGAATATGCCAAGAAACCCTGAAAACGTGGAAAATTAAAAATACATGCTGTAGGACGCAGAATACAGAGAGAAACCCTGAAAAAACTAGAAAATTACAAATTCACACTGAAGGACACCAAATATGGCTAGAAAACCTGAAAAAGTTGGAAAATGAGAAAATCCCACTGCAGAACCCAGAATATGCAGAGAAACTC
>NW_028227754.1:0-42334 GCF_978045245.1 Mus caroli | reverse complement strand
TGGGTCCTTCAGTGTGAGTTTGTAATTTTCTACATTTTTCAGGGTTTCTCGCCATATTCTGAGTCATAGAGCGTGTATTTTTAATTTTCCATGTTTTCAGGGTTTCTAGGCATATTCTGGGTCCTACAGTGTGATTTTCTCATTTTCGATGTTTTTCAAGTTCTTTCGCAATTCTGGGTCCTTCAGTGTGAATTTTTAATTTTCTACTTTTTTCAGGTTCTCTCTCCATATTTGGGGTCCTTCAGTGTAAGTTTATAATTTTCTAAATTTTCAGGATTTCTCAACATATTCTGTGTCCTAGAGCTTGTATTTTTAATTTTCCACGTTTTTCAAGTTTTTTCGTCATATTCTGGGTCCTGCAGTGTGATTGTCTCATTTTCCACGTTTTTCAAGTTTTTTCGTAATTCTGGGTCCTTCAGTGTGATTTTCTCATTTTTCAACTTTTTCAGGTTTTCTCGCCATATTTGGGGTCCTTCCGTGTGATTTTTTACTTTTCTAATTTTTCAGTGTTTCTCGACATATTCTGGGTCCTACAGCGTATATTTTTAATTTTCCACGTTTTCAGGGTTTCTCGGCATATTCTGGGTCCTACAGTGTGATTTTCTCATTTTCGACGTTTTTCAATTTTTTTTTTCCAAATCTGGGTTCTGTAGTGTGATTATTCTCATTTTCCATCTTTTTCAGGATTTCTCGCCATATTCTGGGTCCTATAGTGTGAGTTTTGAATTTTCCTTGTTTTTCAGGTTTTCTCGCCATATGAGGGGTCCTTCAAGTGTGATTTTTTAATTTTCCACGTTTTCAATATTTCTCGCCATATACTGGGTAATACAGTGTGAATTTTTAATTTTCCACTTTTTTCATGATTCTTGCCATATTCTGTGTCCGACAGTGTGAATTTTTAATTTTCACGTTTTTCAGGGTTTATCGGCATATTCTGGGTCCAGCAGTGTGATTTTCTCATTTTCCACGATTTTCAAGTTTTTTCGCAATTCTTGGGGTATTTCACTGTGAGTTTTTAATTTTCTACTTTTTTCAGGGTTTCTCGCCATATTCAGGGTCCTACACCGTATATTTTTAATTTACCACGTTTTCAGGGTTTCTCGGCACATTATGGGTCCTACAGTGTGATTTTCTCATTTTCGACACTTTTCAAGTTTTTTCGCAATTCTGGGTCCTACAGTGTGATTATTGTCATTTTCCACCTTTTTCAGTTTTTCTGGCCATATTCGGGGTCCTTCAGTGTGAATTTTTAATTTTCTACTTTTTTCAGGTTTTTTCGCCATATTCTGGGTCCCTCAGTGTGAGTTTTTAATTTTCCTCGTTTTTCAGGTTATCTCTACATATTCTGGGTCCTTCAGTGTGAATTTTTAATTTTCTACTTTTTTCAGGTTTTTTCGTCATATTCTGGGACCTACAGTGTGATTTTCTCATTTCCTCGTTTTTCAGGTTTTCTTGCCATATTCCAGGTCCTTCAGTGTGAATTTTTAATTTTCACGTTTTTCAGTATTTCTTTCCATATTTTGCGTAATACAGTGTGAATTTTTAATTTTCCACTTTTTTCATGGTTTCTCGCCATATTCTTTGTCCGACAGTGTGAATTGTTAATTTTCACGTTATTCAGGGTTTCTCGATATTCTTTTTACTACAGCGTGTATTTTTAATTTTCCAAGTTTTTCAGGGTTTTTCGTCATATTCTGGGTCCTACAGTGTGATTTTTCTCATTTATGACATTTTTCAGGTTTTTTCCCAATTCTGGGTCCTACAGTGTGATTTTCTCATTTTCAACCTTTTTCATGTTTTCTCGCCATATTTGGGGTCCTTCAGTGTGATTTTTTACTTTTCTGATATTTCAGGGTTTCTCGCCATATTCTGGGTCCTACAGCGTGTATTTTTAATTTTCCACGTTTTTCAGGGTATCTCGGCATATTCTGGGTCCTAGAGTATTATATTCACATTTTCGACGTTTTTCAATTTTTTTTTTCAAATCTGGGTCCTACAGTGTGATTATTCTCATTTTCCACCATTTTCAGGTTTTTCCATCATATTCAGGTTCCTACAGTGTGATTTTCTCATTTCCACGTTTTTCAGGTTTTCTTGACATATTCCAGGTCATTCAGTGTGAATTTTTAATTTTCCACGTTTTTCATTATTTCTCGCCATATTCTTTGTCCGACAGTGTGAATTTTTAATTTTCACGTTTTTCAGAGTTTCTCTGCATATTCTGGGTTCTGCAGTGGGATTTTCTCATTTTCCAACTTTTTCAGGTTTTCTAGCCATATTTGGTGTCCTTCAGTGTGAATTTGTAATTTTCTAGTTTTTTTCAGGGTTTCTCTCTGTATTCTGCGTCCTACAGCATGTATTTTTAATTTTCCACGTTTTCAGGGTTTCTTGGTATATTCTGGGTCCTACAGTGTGATTTTCTCATTTTCCACTTTTTCAAGTTTTTTCGCAATTCTGGGTCCTTCAGTGTGCATTTTTAATTTTCTACTTTTTTCAGGTTCTCTCGCCATTTTTTTTGGTCCTTCAGTGTGAGGTTTTAATTTTCTTATTTTTCAGGGTTTCTCGACATATTCTGTGTCCTACATCGTGTATTTTTAATTTTCCACGCTTTTCAAGTTTTTACTTCATATTCTGGGTCCTACATTGTGATTTTCTATTTTTCCACCTATTTCAGGTTTTCTCGCCATATTCTGGTTCCTACAGTGTGAGTTTTGAATTTTTCTCATTTTTCAGGTTTCCTAGCCATATTCCGGGTCCTTCAGTGTGAATATTTTAATTTTCCACGTTTTTCAGTATTTCTCGCCATATTCTGGGTGAATTTTTAATTTTTACATTTTTCAGGGTTTCTGGCATATTCTGGGTCTTGCAGTGTGATTTTCTCATTTTCCACTTTTTTCGAGTTTTTTCGTAATTCTGCGTCCTACAGTGTGATTTTCTCATTTTACAACTTTTTAAGGTTTTCTCGCCATATTTAGGGTCCTTCAATGTGATTTTTTACTTTTCTAATTTTTCAGTGTTTCTCTACATATTCTGTGTCCTCCAACGTGTATTTTTAATTTTCCTCGTTTTTCAGGGTTTCTCGGCATACTCTGGGTCCTACAGTGTGATTTTCTCATTTTCGACGTTTTTCACTTTTTTTTTTTCCAAGTCTGGGTCCTACATTGTGATAATTCTCACTTTCCACCTTTTTCAGGTTTTCTCGCCTATATTTTGGATCCTACAGTGTGTTTTTGAATTTTCCTCATTTTTCAGTTTTTCTCGCCATATGCCGGGTACTTCAGTGTGAATTTTTAATTTTCCACGTTTTTCAGGTTTTTCCGTCATATTCTGGTTCCTACAGTGTGATTTTCTCATTTCCACGTTTTTCAGGTTTTCTTCACATATTCCAGGTCCTTCAGTGTGAATTTTTAATTTTCCTCTTTTTTCAGGTTTTATTGCCATATTCCGGGTCCTTTAGTGTGAATTTTTAATTTTCTACTTTTTTTATGTTCTCTCGCCATATTTAGGGTCCTTCAGTGTGCGTTTTTAATTTTCTAATTTTTCAGGGTTTCTTGCCATATTCTGGGTCCTTCAGTGTGAATTTTTAATTTTCCTCTTTTTTCAGGTTTTATTGCCATATTCCGGGTCCTTTAGTGTGAATTTTTAATTTTCTACATTTTTTAGGTTCTCTCGCCATATTTAGGGTCCTTCAGTGTGAGGTTTTAATTTTCTAATTTTTCAGGGTTTCTCGACATATTCTGTGTCCTACAGCGTGTATTTTTAATTTTCCACGTTTTTCAGGTTTTTTTTCGTCATATTGTGGGTCTTACAGTGTGATTTTCTCATTTTCGACGTTTTTCAAGTTTTTTCGCAATTCTGGGTCCTACAGTGTGATTATTCTCATTTTCCACCTTTTTCAGGTTTTCTCGCCATAATCGTGATACCTCAGTGTGAATTTTTAATTTTCTTTTTCAAAGTTTCTCGCCATATTCTGGGTCCTAGAGCGTGTATTTTTAATTTTCCACGTTTTTCATGGTTTCTGGGCATATTCTGGGTCCTACAGTGTGATTTTCTCATTTTCGATGTTTTTCATGTTTTTGTAATTCTGGGTAATATAGTGTGAATATTCTCATTTTCTACCTTTTTCATGTTTTCTCGGCATATTCAGGGTCCTTCAGTGTGAGTTTTTAATTTTCTACTTTTTTGAGCGTTTCTTGCCATATTCTGGGTGCTACAGAGTGTATTTTTAATTTTCCACGTTTCTCAGGGTTTCTCGCCATATTCTGGGTCCTACAGTGTGATTTTCTCATTTTCAATGATTTTCATGTTTTTTTCGCTATTCTGGGTCCTACAGTGTGATTATTCTCATTTTCCACCTCTTTCAGGTTTTCTCGCCATATTCGGGGTCCTTCATTGTGAGTTTTTAATTTTCTACTTTGTTGAGGGTTTCTTGCCATATTCTCGGTGCTACAGAGTGTATTTTTAATTTTCTACGTTTCTCAGGGTTTCTCGCCATATTCTGGGTCCTAAAATGTGATTTTCTCATTTACGACATTTCAAGTATTTTCGCAATTCTGGGTCCTAATCTGTGATTATTCTCATTTTCCACATTTTTCAGGTTTTCTTGCCATATTTGGGGTTCTTCAGTGTGAGTTTTTAATTTTCTACTTTTTTGAGGGTTTCTTGCCATATTCTGGGTACTACAGAGTGTATTATTAATTTTCCACGTTTCTCAGGGTTTCTTGCCATATTCTGGGTCCTACAGTGTGATTTTCTCATTACGATGTTTTTCAAGTTTTTTTTTGTGCAATTCTGGGTCCTACACTGTGATTATTCTCATTTTCCACCTTTTCAGGTTTTCTCGCCATATTCCGGGTACTTCAGTGTGAATTTTTAGTGTTCTACTTTTTTCAGGGTTTCTCGCCATATTCCGGGTCCTTCAGTTGAATTTTTAATTTTCCCGTTTTTCAGGGTTTCTAACCATATTCTGGGTCCGATAATGTGAATTTTTAATTTTCACGTTTTTCAGGATTTCTCGGCATATTCTAGGTCCTGGAGTGTGAATTTTTAATTTTCACGTTTTTCAGGATTTCTCTAAATATTCTTGGTCCTGCAGTGTGATTTTTTCATTTTCCACTTTTTTCAAGTTTTTTTGTAATTCTGGGTCCTACTGTGTGATTTTCTCATTTTGCACCTTTTTCGAATTTTCTTGCCATATTTGGGGTCCTTCAGTGTGAGTTTTTATTTTTCTACTTTTTTAAGGATTTCTCGCCATATTCTGGATCCTACAGTGTGATTTTCTCATTTTCCACCTTTTTCAGGTTTTTCTTGTCATGTTTGGGCTCCTTCACTGTGAGTTTTTAATTTCCTACTTTTTTATTAAGTGTTTCTCGCCATATTCTGGGTCCGTGAGTGTGAATTATTAATTTTCACGTTTTTCACATTTCCTCGGCATATTCTGGATCCTGCAGTGTGATTTTCTCATTTTCCACCTTTTGCAGGGTTTCTCGCCATATTTGGGGTCCTACATTGTGAGTTTGTTATTTTCAACTTTTTTCAGCGTTACAGGCCATATTCTGGGTCCTACAGCATGTATTTTTAATTTTCCACGTTTTCAGGGTTTCTAGGCATAAGCTGGGTCCTACAGATTGATTATTCTCATTTTCCACCCTTTTCAGGTTTTCTTGCAATATTCGGGGTCCTTCAGTGTGAATTTTTAATTTTCTACATTTTTCAGGTTTTCTCGCCATATGCTGGGTCCTACTGTGTGATTTTTCTCATTTCCATGTTTTTCAGGGTCACTTGCCGTATTCCAGGTCCTTCAGTGTGAATTTTTTTCCACGGTTTTCAGTATTTCTCGCCATATCTGGGTAATAAAGTGTGAATTTTTAATTGTCCACTTTTTTCATGGTTTCTCACCATATTCTGTGTCCGACTGTGTGAATTTTTAATTTTCAGGTTTTTCATGGTTGTTCGGCATATTCTGGTTTCTGCAGTGTGATTTTCTCATTTTCCACATTTTTCAAGTTTTTTCATATTTCTGGGTCCTACAGTGTGATTTTCTCTTTTTTCATCTTTTTCATGTTTTCTTGCCATATTTGGGGTCCCTCAGTGTGAGTTTTTACATTTCTAATTTTTCAGGGTTTCTCGACATATTATGGGTCCTACAGCGTGTATTTTTAATTTTCCACGTTTTTCAGTGTTTCTCAGCATATTCTGGGTCCTACAGTGTGATTTTCTCAATTTTGAAATTTTTCAAGTTTTTTCGCATATCTTGGTCCTACAGTGTGATTATTCTCATTTTCCAACTTTTTCAGGTTTTCTAGCCATATTCTGGGTCCTACAGTGTGAATTTTGAATTTTCCTCGTTTTTCAGGTTTTCTCGCCATATTCTGGGTCCTTCACTGTGAATTTTTAATTTTCCACTTCTTTCAAGTTTTTTGTAATATTATGGGTCCTACGGTGTGCTTTTCTCATTTTCCACCTTTTTCAGGTTTTCTCGCCATATTCGGGGTCCTTCAATGTGAGTTTTTAATTTTCTACATTCTTCAGGGTTTCTCGCCATATTCTGGGTCCTACAGAGTGTATTTTTAATTTTCCACGTTTTTCAAGGTTTCTCTGCATATTCTGGCTTGTACAGTGTGATTTTCCCATTTCCTCGTTTTTCAGGTTTTCTTGCCATATTCCAGGTCCTTCAGTCTGAATTTTTAATTTTCCACGTTTTTCAGTATTTCTCGCCATATTCTGGGCAATACAGTGTGATTTTCTCATTTTCCACTTCTTTCATGGTTTCTTGCCATATTCTGTGTCTGACAGTGTGAATTTTTTATTTTCACATTTTTCAGTGTTTCTCGGCATATTCTGGGTCTTGCAGTGTGATTTTCTCCTTTTCCACGTTTTTCAAGTTTTTTTGTAATTCTGGGTAATACAGTGTGATTTTCTCATTTTCCACCTTTTTCAGGTTAACTCTCCATATTCGGGGTCCTTCAATGTGAGTTTTTAATTTTCTAGTTTTTCAGGGTTTCTCGGCATATTCTGGGTTCTGCAGTGTGATTTTCTCCTTTTCCACGTTTTTCAAGTTTTTTCGCTATTCTGTGTCCTACAGTGTGATTATACTCATTTTCCACCTTTTTCAAGTTTTTTGCCATATTCGGTGTCTTTCAGTGTGAGTTTTTAATTTTCTACTTTTTACTGTGTTTCTTGCAATATTCTGGCTCCAAAAAGCATATTTTTATTTTTTCTCGTTTTTCAGGGTTTCTTGGCATATTCTGGGTCCTACAATGTGATTTTCTCATTTTCCACTTTTTTTAAGTTTTTTCGCATTTCTATGTCCTACAGATTGTTTTTCTCATTTTCCACATTTTTCAGGTTTTCTCGCCATATTCCGGGTCCTTCAGTGTGAGTTTTTAATTTTCTACTTCTTTCAGGGTTTCTTGCCATATTCTGAATCCTACAGCGTGTATTTTTAATTTTCCACGTTTTCAGGGTTTCTGGCATATTCTTGCTCCTACTGTGCGATTTTCCAATTTTTGACTTTTTTCAAGTTTTTTTCCCCAATTCTCCATCCTACAGTGTGATTTTCTCATTTTCCACCTTTTTCAGGTTTTCTCAGCATATTCTGGGTCCTGCAGTGTGAATTTTTAATTTTCCACGTTTTTCAAGGTTTTTTCCATATTCTGGTCCTATAGTGTGAATTTTTATTTTTCAACATTTTTCAGTGTTTCTCATCATATTCTGGGTCCTACAGTGTGAATTTCTCATTTTCCACCTTTTTCAGGGTTTCTTGCCATATTCTAGGTTCTTCAGTGGGAGTTTTTAATTTTCCATGTTTTTAAGGTTTTTTTTTTCGTCATATTCTCAGTCCCACAGTGTGATTTTTTCATTTTCAAACTTTTTCAGGTTTTCTCGGCATATTCTTGTTCCTACAGTGTGAATTTAATTTTCCACATTTTTCAGTGTTTCTCGCCATATTCTGGGTCCCACAGTGTAAATTTTTAATTTTCGTCGTTTTTAAGGTTTTTTTTTTTGGTAATATTCTTGGTCCGACAGTGTGAATATTTAATGTTTCACTTTTTTCAGCGTTTCTCGGCATATTCTGGGTCCTACAGTGTGATTTTCTCATTTTCCACATTTTCAATTTTTTTCGTAATTCTGGGTCCTACAGTGTGATTTTCTCATTTTCCACCTTTTTCAGCCTTTCTAGCCATTTTTCGGGTCCTTCAGTGTGAGTTTTTAATTTTCTAATTTTTTCAGGGTTTCTCGCCGTATTCTGGGTCCTAAACGTTGTATTTTTAATTTTTCACGTTTTCAGGGTTTCTTGGCATATTCTGGGTTCTACAGTGTGATTTTCTCATTTTCGATATTTTCAAGTTTTTTCGTAATTCTGGGTCCTACAGTGTGATTTTCTCATTTTCCACCTTTTTCAGGTTTTCTCGCCATAATTGGGGTTCTTCAGTGTCAGTTTGTAATTTTCTACTTTTTTCAGGGTTTCTTGCCATATTTGGGGTCCTTCAGTGTGAGTTTTTAATTTTCTACTCTTTCAGGGTTTCTCGCCATAAACTGTGTCCTATAGTATGTATTTTTCATTTTCCACGTTTTTCAGGTTTTTTCTTCATATTCTGGGTCCTACACTGTGATTTTCACATTTCCACATTTTCAGATTTTCTTGCCATATTCCAGGTCCTTCAGTGTGGATTTTTAATTTTCCACGTTTTTCAGTATTTCTCCCCATATTATGGGTAATACAGTGTGAATTTTAATTATCCACTTTTTTTCATGGTTTCTCGCCATATTCTGTTTCCGACAGTGTGAATTTTTAATTTTCACGTTTTTCAGTGTTTCTTGAAATATTCTGGGTCCTGCAGTGTGATTTTCTCATTTTCCACCTTTTTCAGGTTTTCTCCACATATTTGGGGTCCTTCAGTGTCTGTTTGTATTTTTCTACTTTCTTCAGGGTTTCTCACCATATTCTGGATCCTACAGTGTGATTTTCTCATTTTCCACCTTTTTCAGGTTTTCTCGCCATGTTTGGGCTCCTTCACTGTGAGATTTTAATTTTCTACTTTTTTATTAACTTTTTCTCGCCATATTCTGGGTCCGTTAGTGTGAATTTTTAATTTTCATGTTTTTCACATTTTCTCGGCCTATTCTGGGTCCTGAAATGTGATTTTCTCATTTTCCACCTTTTTCAGGGTTTCTCGCTATATTTGGGGTCCTACAGTGTGAGTTTGTAATTTTGAACTTTTTTCAGGGTTTCTCGCCATATTCTGGGTCCTACAGCATGTATTTTTAATTTTCCACGTTTTCAGGGTTTCTGGGCAAAATCTGGGTCCTACAGTGTGATTATTCTCATTTTCCACCTTTTTCAGGTTTTTTCACCATATTCGGGGTCCTTCAGTGTGAATTTTTAATTTTCTACTTTTTTCAGGTTTTCTCGCCATATTCTGGGTCCTACAGCATGTTTTTTTAATTTTACACGTTTTCAGGGTTTCTGGGCATAATCTGGGTCCTACAGTGTGATTATTCTCATTTTCCACCTTTTTCAGGTTTTCAAACCATATTCGGGGTCTTTCAGTGTGAATTTTTAATTTTCTACTTTTTTCAGGTTTTCTCGCCATATTCTGTGTCCTTCAGTGTGAGTTTTTTATCTTCCTCCTTTTTCAGGTTTTTCGCAATATTCTGGGTCCTTCCGTGTGATATTTTAATATTTTATCTTTTTCAGGTTTTTTCGTCATATTCTGGGTTATACTGTGTGATTTTCTCATTTCCATGTTTTTTCAGGGTCTCTTGCCGTATTCCAGGTCCTTCATTGTGAATTTTTTCCCACGGTTTTCAGTATTTCTCTCCATATCTGGGTAATGAAGTGTGAATTTTTAATTGTCCAGTCTTTTCATGGTTTCTCACCATATTCTGTGTCCAATAGTGTGAATTTTTAATTTTCAGGTTTTTCATGGTTGTTCGGCATATTCTCGTTTCTGCAGTGTGATTTTCTCATTTTCCACGTTTTTCAAGTTTTTTCGTATTTTGGGTCCTACAAGTGTGATTTTCTCATTTTCGATGTTTTTCATGTTTTTGTAATTCTGGGTAATACAGTGTTATTATTGTCATTTTCTACCTTTTTAATGTTTTCGCGCCATATTCGGGATCCTTCAGTGTGAGTTTTTAATTTTCTACTTTGTTGAGGGTTTCTTGCCATATTCTCAGTGCTACAGAGTGTATTTTTAATTTTCCACGTATCTCAGGGTTTCTCCCCAATTTGTGGATCATAAAATGTGATTTTCTCATTTACGACGTTTTTCAAGTATTTTCGGAATTCTGGTTCCTACACTGTGATTATTCTCATTTTCCACATTTTTCAGGTTTTCTTGCCATATTTGGGTTCCTTCAGTGTGAGTTTTTAATTTTCTACATTTATGAGGGTTTCTTGCCATATTCTGGGTATTACAGAGTGTATTATTAATTTTCCACCTTTCTCAGGGTTTCTTGCCATATTCTAGGTCCTACAGTGTCTGTCTGTCTCTCTGTGTGTCTGATCCCCTGGAACTGTAGATGGGCCAGCATATAGTTGCTGGTAGTTGATCCCAGGTTCTCTGGAAGAGGAGACAATGCTGTTAATTGTTGAGCCCTTTCAGTGGCTCCACCTATCTTTAAATTTTTAGAAGTATATGTTAGGCTGTGTTTATGTACATATTATGAAGACCATAAGAGGGATTTAGATTCTCCAGAATCTGACACCCTCTTCTGGAGTGTTTGAAGACAACTACAGTGTACTTATATCTAATAAATACATAAATAAATAAATAAATAAATAAATAAATAAATAAATAAACATAATTTTAAAAGGATAAGAAAGAAAGAAAAACCAGGCAGGCCTGCAATCCTTGTCTGTCTTTCTGTATGTATGTCTGTCTGATCCCCTGGAACTGGAGATGGGCCACAATATAGTTGCTGGTAGTTGATCCCAGGTCCTCTGGAAGAGGAGACAATGCTGTTAGTTGTTGAGCCCTCTCAGTGGCCCCACCCATCTTTAAATTTTTAGAAGTATATGTGAGGCTGTGTTTATGTACATCATATGCAGACCATAAGAGGGATTTAGATTCTCCAGAATCTGACACCCTCTTCTGGAGTGTCTGAAGACAGCTACAGTGTACTTATATCTAATAAATACATAAATAAATAAATAAACATTTTTTTAAAAAGTATAAGAAAGAAAGAAAAATCAGGCAGGCCTGCCATCCTTATCTCTGTCTGTCTGTCTGTCTGTCTTATCCCCTGGAACTTGAGATGGGCCACCATATAGTTGCTGGTAGTTGATCCCACGTTCTCTGGAAGAAGAGACAATGCTGTTAATTGTTGAGCCCTTTCAGTGGGCCCACCCATCTTTTAATTTTTAGAAGTATATGTGAGGCTCTGTTTATGTACATCATATGCAGACCATAAGAGGGATTTAGATTCTCCAGAATCTGACACCCTCTTCTGGAGTGTCTGAAGACAGCTACAGTGTACTTATATCTAAGAAATGCATAAATAAATAAATAAATAAATAAATAAATAAATAAATAAATATTTTTTAAAAAGGATAAGAAAGAAAGAAAGACAGGGCAGGCCTGCCATCCTTAGCACTGTCTGTATGTCTTTCTGTCTGATCCCCTGGAACTGGAGATGGGCCACCATATAGTTGCTGGTAGTTGATCCCAGGTACTCTGGAAGAGGAGACAATGCTGTTAATTGTTGAGCTTTTAGAGTGGGCCCACCCTTCTTTAAATTTTTAGAAGTATATGTGAGGCTGTGTTTATGTCCATCATATGCAGACCATAAGAGGGATTTAGATTCTCCAGAATCTGACATCCTCTTCTGGAGTGTCTGAACAGCTACAGTGTATTTATATCTAATAAATAAATAGATAAATAAATAAATAAATAAATAAATAAATAAACATTTTTTTAAAAAGGATAAGAAAGAAAGAAAGACCAGGCAGGCCTGCCATCCATATCTCTGTCTGTCTGTGTGTCTGTCTATCTGATCCCCGGGAACTGGAGATGGGCCACCATATAGTTGCTGGTAGTTGATCCAAGGTTCTCTGGAAGAGGAGACAATGCTGTTAATTGTTGAGCCCTTTCAGTGGGCCCACACTTCTTTAAATATTTAGAAGTATATATGAGGCTGTGTTTATGTACATCATATTCAGATTATAAGAGGGTTTAGATTCTCCAGAATCTGACACCCTCTACTGGAGTGTCTGAAGACAGCTACAGTGTACTTATATATAATAAATAAATAAATAAATAAATAAATAAATAAATAAATAAATAAACATTTTTTAAAAAGGATAAGAAAGAAAGTAAGACCAGGCAGGCCTCCCATCCTTATCTCTGTCTGTCTTTCTGTCTGTGTGTCTGTCTGATCCCCTGGAACTGGAGATGGGCTACCATATAGTTCCTGGTAGTTGATCCCGGGTTCTCTGGAAGAGGAGACAATGATGTTAATTGTTGAGCCCTATCAGTGGCCCTACCCATCTTTAAATTTTTAGAAGTGTCTTGAAGCTGTGTTTATGTACATCATATGCAGACCAGAAGAGGGATTTAGATTCATCTGAACCTGACACCCTCTTCTGGAGTGTCTGAAGACAGCTACAGTGTACTTATATCTAATAAATAAATAAATAAATAAATAAATAAATAAATAAATAAATAAATAAACATTATTTAAACCGGATAAGAAAGAAAGAAAGACCAGGAGGCCTGCCATCCTTATCTCTGTCTGTCTGTCTGTCTGTCTGTCGTTCTGATCCCCTGGAACTGGAGATGGGCCACCATATAGGTGCTGGTAGTTGATCCCAGGTTCTCTGGAAGAGGAGAGAATGCTGTTAATTGTTGAGCCCTTTCAGCGGCCCCACTCATCGTTAAATTTTTACTAGTATATGTTAGTCTGTGTTTATGTACATCATATGCAGACTATAAGAGGGATTTAGATTCTCCAGAATCTGACACCCTCTTCTGGAGTGTCTGAAGACAGCTACAGTGTATTTATATCTAATAAATACATAAATAAATAATCATTTTTTAAAAAGGATAAGAAAGAAAGAAAGACCAGGCAGACCTGCCATCCTTATCCTTGTCTGTCTGTCCGTCTGTCTGATCCCCTGGGAGTGGAGATGGGACACCATATAGTTGCAGGTAGTTGATCCCAGGTTCTCTGGAAGAGGAGACAATGCTGTTAATTGCTGAGCCCTTTCAGTGCCACCCCCACCTTTAAATTTTAAGAAGTAAATGTGAGGCTGTGTTTATGTACATCATATGCAGACCATAAGAGGGATTTAGATACTCCAGAATCTGACACCCTCTTCTGGAGTGTTGAAGACAACTACATTGTACTTATATCTAATAAATAAATAAATAAATAAATAAATAAATAAATAAATAAAAACATTATTTTAAAAGGATAAGAAAGAAAGAAAGACCAGGCAGGCCTGCCCTCCTTATCTCTGTCTGTCTGTCTGTCTGTCTGTCTGATCCCCTGGAAATGGAGATGGGCCACCATATAGTTGCTGGTAGCTGATCCCAGGTTCTCTGGAAGAAGAGACAATGCTGGTAAATGTTGAGCCCTTTCTGTGGCCCCACCCATCTTAAATTTTTAGAAGTGTATGTGAATCTGTGTTTATGTCCATCATATGCAGACCATAAGAGGGATTTATATTCTCCAGAATCTGACACCGTCTTCTGGAATGTCTGAAGACAGCTAGAGTGTACTTATATCTAATAAATACATAAAAAAATAAATAAACATTTTTTTAAAAGATAAGAAAGAAAGAAAAACCAGGGAGGCCTGCCACCCTTGTCTGTCTGTCTCTTTGTCTGCCTGATACCCTGGAACTGGAGATGGGCCACCATATAGTTGCTGGTAGTTGATCCCAGGTTCTCTGGTAGAGGAGACAATGCTGTTAATTGTTGAGCTTTTAGAGTGGCCCCACCCTTCTTTAAATTTTTAGAAGTATATGTGAGGCTGTGTTTATGTACATCATATGCAAACCATAAGAGGGATTTAGATTCTCCAGAATCTGACACCTTCTTCTGGAGTGTCTGAACAGCTACAGTGTACTTATATCTAATAAATAAATAGATAAATAAATAAATAAATAAATAAATAAATAAATAAACATTTTTTAAAAAGGATAAGAAAGAAAGAAAGACCAGGCAGGCCTGCCATCCATATCTCTGTCTGTCTGTCTGTCTGTCTGTCTATCTGATCCCCGGGAACTGGAGATTGGCCACCATATAGTTGCTGGTAGTTGATCCAAGGTTCTCTGGAAGAGGAGACAATGCTGTTAATTGTTGAGCCCTTTCAGTGGCCCCACACTTCTTTAAATATTTAGAAGTATATGTGAGGCCTTTTTATGTACATCATATTCAGATTATAAGAGGATTTAGATTCTCCAGAAACTGACACCCTCTACTGGAGTGTTTGAAGACAGCTACAGTGTACTTATATATAATAAATACATACATAAATAAATAAATAAATAAATAAATAAATAAATAAATAAATAAATAAACATTTTTTTAAAAGGATAAGAAAGAAAGTAAGACCAGGCAGGCCTGCCATCCTTATCTCTGTCTGTCTGTCTGATCCCCTGGAACTGGAGATGGGCCACCATATAGTTGCTGGTAGTTGATCCAAAGTTATCTGGAAGAGGAGAAAATGCTGTTAATTGTTGAGCCCTTTCAGTGGCCCCACACTTCTTTAAATATTTAGAAGTATATGTGAGGCTGTGTTTATGTACATCATATTCAGATTAAAAGAGGATTTAGATTCTCCAGAATCTGACACCCTCTACTGGAATGTCTGAAGACAGCTACAGTGTACTTATATATAATAAATACATAAATAAATAAATAAATAAACATTTTTTAAAAAGGATAAGAAAGAAAGTAAGACCAGGCAGGCCTGCCATCCTTATCTCTGTCTGTCTGTCTGTGTGTCTGTCTGAACCCCTGGAACTGGAGATGGGCTACCATATAGTTGCTGGTACTTGATACCAGGTTCTCTGGAAGAGGAGACAATGCTGTTAATTGTTGACCCCTATTTGTGGCCCTACCCATCTTTAAATTTTTAGAAGTGTATCTGAGGCTGTGTTTATGTACATCATATGCAGACCAGAAGAGGGATTTAGATTCGTCAGTATCTGACACCCTCTTCTGGAGTGTCTGAAGACAGCTACAGTGTACTTATATCTAATAAATACATAAATACATAAATAAATAAATAAATAAATAAATAAATAAATAAATAAATAAACATTATTTAAACCGGATAAGAAAGAAAGAAAGACCAGGCAGGCCTGCCATCCTTATCTCTGTCTGTCTGTCTGTCTGTCTGTCGTTCTGATCCCCTGGAACTGGAGATGGGCCACCATATAGGTGCTGGTAGTTGATCCCAGGTTCTCTGGAAGAGGAGACAATTCTGTTAATTGATGAGCCCTTTCAATGCCACCCCCACCTTTAAAATTTAAGAAGTAAATGTGAGGCTGTGTTTATGTACATCATATACAGACCATAAGAGGGATTTAGATTTTCCAGAATCTGACAACTTCTTCTGGAGTGTCTGAAGATGGCTACAGTGTACTTACATCTAATAAACATATAAATAAATAAATAAACATTTTTTAAAAAGGATAAGAAAGAAAGAAAGACCAGGCAGGCCTTCCATCCTTATCTCTGTCAGTCTGTCTGTCTGTCAGTCTGTCTGATCGCTTGGAACTGGAGATGGGCCACCATATAGTTGCTGTTAGTTGATCCCAGGTTCTCTGGAAGAGGAGACAATGCTGTTAATTGTTGAGCCCTTTCAGTGACTCCACCTATCTTTAAATTTTTAGAAGTATATGTTAGGCTGTGTTTATGTACATCATATGCAGACCATAAGAGGGATTTAGATTCTCCAGGATCTGACACCCTCATCTGGAGTGTCTGAACACAAATACAGTGTACTTATATCTAATAAATAAATAAATAAATAAATAAATAAATAAATAAATAAATAAATATATAAATAAATAAATAAACATTTTTTAAAAAGGATGAGAAAGGAAGTAAAACCACGCAGGCCTGCAATCCTATTTGTCTGTCTGTCTGTCTGTCTGATCCCCTGGAACTGGAGGTGGGCCACCATATAGTTGCTGCTAGTTGATCCCAGGTTCTCTGGTAGAGGAGACAAAGCTGTTAATTGTTGAGCCGTTTCAGTGGCCCCACACATCTTTAAATTTTTAGAAGTATATGTGAGGCTGTGTTTATGTACATCATATGCAGACCATAAGAGGGATTTAGATTCTCTAGAATATGACGCCCTCTTCTGAAGTATCTGAAGACAGCTACAGTGTACTTATATCTAATAAATACATATATAAATAAATAAACATTTTTAAAATGTATAAGAATGAAAGAAAAACCAGGCAGTAGTGCAATCATTGTCTGTCTGTCTGTATGTATGACTGTCAGATCCCCTGGAACTGGAGATGGGCCACAATATAGTTGCTGGTAGTTGATCCCAGGTCCTCTGGAAGAGGAGACAATGCTGTTAATTGTTGAGCCCTTTCAGTGGCCCCACCCATCTTTAAATTTTTAGAAGTATATGTGAGGCTGTGTTTATGTACATCATATGCAGACCATAAGAGGGATATAGATTCTCCAGAATCTGACACCCTCTTCTGGAGAGTCTGAAGACAGCTACAGTGTACTTATATATAATAAATAAATAAATAAATAAATAAATAAATAAATAAATGAATAAATGAATAAATGAATAAATAAATAAATAAACATTTTTAAAAAGGATAAGAAACAAAGAAAAATCAGGCAGAACTGACATCCTTATCTTTGTCTGTCTGTCTGTCTGTCTGATCCCCTGCAACTTGAGATGGGCCACCATATAGTTGCTGGTAGTTGATCCCATATTCTCTGGAAGAGGAGACAATGGTGTTAATTTTTGAGCCTTTTCAGTGGGCCCACCCAGCTTTAAATTTTTAGAAGTATATGTAAGCCTGTGTTTATGTACATCATATACAGACCATAAGAGGGATTTAGATTCTCCAGAAGATGACACCCTCTTCTAGAGTGTCTGAAGACAGCTATAGTGTACTTATATCTAATAAATAAATAAATAAATAAATAAATAAATAAATAAATAAATAAATAAACATTTTTTTAAAAGTATAAGAAAGAAAGAAAGTCCAGGCAGGCCTCCATCTTTATCTCTGTCTCTCTGTCTGACTGTCTGATACCCTGGAACTGGAGATGAGCCACCATATAGTTGCTGGTAGTTTATCCAAGGTTCTCTGGAAGAGGAGGCAATGCTGTTAATTGTTGAGCCATTTTTGGGGCCCCACCCATCTTTAAATTTTTAGAAGAAAATGTGAGTCTGTGTTTTTGTACATCATATGCAGACCATAAGAGGGATATAGATTCTCCAGAATCTGACACCCTCATCTGGAGTGTCTGAAGACAGCTACAGTGTACTTATATCTAATGAATAAATAGATAAATAAATAAATAATTAATTAAACATTTTTTAAAAAGGATAAGAAAGAAAGAAAGAACAGGCAGGCCTGCCATCCATATCTCTGTCTGTCTGTCTGTCTGTCTGTCTATCTGATCCCCGGGAACTGGAGATGGGCCACCATATAGTTGCTGGTAGTTGATTCAAGGTTCTCTGGAAGAGGAGACAATGCTGTTAATTGTTGAGCCCTTTCAGTGGCCCCACACTTCTTTAAATATTTAGAAGTATATGTGAAGCCTTTTTATGTACATCATATTCAGATTATAAGAGGATTTAGATTCTCCAGAATCTGACACACTCTACTGGAGTGTCTGAAGACAGCTACAGTGTATTTATATATAATAAATACATACATACATACATAAATAAATAAATAAATAAATAAATAAATAAACATTTTTTAAAAAGGATAAGAAAGAAAGTAAGACCAGGCAGGCCTGCCATCCTTATCTCTGTCTGTCTGTCTGTCTGTCTGATCCCCTGGAAGTGGAGATGGGCTACCATATAGTTGCTGGTAGTTGTTCCCAGGTTCTCTGGAAGAGGAGACAATGCTGTTAATTGTTAAACCCTATCAGTGGCCCTACCCATCTTTAAATTTTTAGAAGTGTATGTGAGGCTGTGTTTATGTACATCATATGCAGACCAGAAGAGGGATTTAGATTCATCAGAATCTGACACCTTCTTCTGGAGTTTCTGAAGACAACTACAGTGTACTTATATCTAATAAATACATAAATAAATAAGTAAATAAAGAAATAAACATTATTTAAACCAGATAAGAAAGAAAGAAAGACCAGGCAAGCCTGCCATTCTTATCTCTGTCTGTCTGTCTGTCTGTCTGTCGTTCTGATCCCCTGGAACTGGAGATGAGCCACCATATAGGTGCTGGTAGTTGATCCCAGGTTCTCTGGAAGAGGACACAATGCTGTTAATTGTTGAGCGCTTTCAGTGGCCCCACCCATCGTTAAAATTTTAGTAGTATATGTGAGGCTGTGTTTATGTACATCATATGCAGACCATAAGAGGGATTTAGCTTCTCCAGAATATGACACCCTCTTCTGGAGTGTCTGAAGACAGCTACAGTGTACTTATATATAATAAATACATAAATAAATAAACATTTTTTAAAAAGGATAAGAAAGAAAGACCAGGCAGGACTGCCATCCTTATCCTTGTCTGTCTGTCTGTCTCTCTGATCCCCTGGGAGTGGAGATTGGCCACCATATAGTTGCAGGTAGTTGATCCCAGGTTCTCTGGAAGAGAAGACAATGCTGTTAATTGTTGAGCCCTTTCAGTGGCTCCACATATCTTTAAATTTTTAGATGTATATGTGAGGCTATGTTTATGTACATCATATGCAGATCATATGAGGGATTTAGATTCTCGAGAATCTGACACCCTCCTCTGGAGTGTCTGAAGACAACTACAGTGTACTTATATCTAATAAATCGATAAATACATAAATAAATAAATAAATAAATAAATAAATAAATAAATAAATAAACATTTTTTAAAAGGATAAGAAAGAAAGACGGACCAGGCAGGCCTGCCCTCCTTATCTCTGTCTGTCTGTCTGTCTGTTTGTCTGATCCCCTGGAACTGGAGATGGGCCACCATATAGTTGCTGCTAGTTGATCCCAGGTTCTGGTAGAGGAGACAATGCTGTTAATTGTTGAGCCGTTTCAGTGGCCCCACACATCTTTAAATTTTTAGAAGTATATGTGAGGCTGTGTTTATGTACATCATATGCAGACAATAAGAGGGATTTAGATTTCCAGAATATGACACCCTCTTCTGAAGTGTCTGAAGATAGCTACAGTGTACTTATATCTAATAAATACATACATACATAAATAAATAAGTAAATAAATAAATAAATAAATAAATAAACATTTTTAAAATGTATAAGAAAGAAAAAAAACCAGGCAGGCCTGCAATCCTTGTCTGTCTGTCTGTATGTATGTCTGTCTGATCCCCTGGAACTGGAGATGGGCCACAATATAGTTGCTGGTAGTTGATCCCAGGTACTCTGGAAGAGGAGACAATGCTGTTAATTGTTGAGCCCTTTCAGTGGCTCCACCTATCTTTAAATTTTTAGATGTATATGTGAGGCTGTGTTTATGTACATCATATGCAGACCATAAGAGGGATTTAGATTCTCCAGAATCTGACACCCTCTTCTGGAGTGTCTGAAGACAGCTACATTGTACATATATCTAATAAATACATAAATAAATAAACATTTTTTAAAAAGAATAAGAAAGAAAGACCAGGCAGGCCTGCCATCCTTATCCTTGTCTGTCTGTCTGTCTCTCTGATCCCCTGGGAGTGGAGATGGGCCACCATATAGTTGCAGGTAGTTGATCCCAGGTTCTCTGGAAGAGGAGACAATGCTGTTAATTGTTGAGCCCTTTCAGTGGCTCCACCTATCTTTAAATTTTTAGATGTATATGTGAGGCTGTGTTTATGTACATCATATGCAGACCATAAGAGGGATTTAGATTCTCCAGAATATGACACCGTCTTCTGGAGTGTCTGAAGACAGCTACAGTGTACTTATATATAATAAATACATAAATAAATAAACATTTTTTAAAAAGGATAAGAAAGAAAGACCAGGCAGGACTGCCATCCTTATCCTTGTCTGTCTGTCTGTCTCTCTGATCCCCTGGGAGTGGAGATTGGCCACCATATAGTTGCAGGTAGTTGATCCCAGGTTCTCTGGAAGAGGAGACAATGCTGTTAATTGTTGAACCCTATCAGTGGCCCTACCCATCTTTAAATTTTTAGAAGTGTATGTGAGGCTGTGTTTATGTACACCATATGCAGACCATAAGAGGGATTTAGATTCTCCAGAAGATGACACCCTCTTCTAGAGTGTCTGAAGTCAGCTACAGTGTACTTATATCTAATAAATACATAAATAAATAAATAAATAAATAAATAAATAAATAAATAAACATTTTTTTAAAAGTATAAGAAAGAAAGAAAGACCAGGCAGGCCTCCATCCTTACCTCTGTCTCTCTGTCTGACTGTCTGATACCCTGGAACTGGAGATGGGCCACCATATAGTTGCTGGTAGTTTATCCAAGGTTCTCTGGAAGAGGAGGCAATGCTGTTAATTGTTGAGCCATTTTTGGGGCCCCACCCATCTTTAAATTTTTAGAAGAAAATGTGAGGCTGTGTTTATGTACATCATATGCAGACCATAAGAGGGAATTAGATTCTCTAGAATCTGACACCCTCTTCTGGAGTGTCTGAAGACAGCTACAGTGTACTTATATCTAATAAATACATAAATAAATAAATGAATAAATAAATAAATAAATAAATAAACATTTTTTAAAAATGATAAGAAATTAAGAAAGACCAGGCAGTCCTGCCACCCTTATCTCTGTCTGTCTGTCTGTCTGTCTGTCTGTCTGTCTGATACCCTGGAACTGGAGATGGGCCACCATATAGTTGCTGGTAGTTGTTCCCAGGTACTCTGGAAGAGGAGACAATGCTGTTAATTGTTCAGCTTTTAGAGTGGCCCCACCCTTCTTTAAATTTTTAGAAGTATATGTGAGGCTGTGTTTACGTACATCATATGCAGACCAAAAGAGGGATTTAGATTCTCCAGAATCTGACACCCTCTTCTGGAGTGTCTGAACAGCTACAGTGTACTTATATCTAATAAATACATAAAAATAAATAAATAAATAAATAAATAAATAAATAAATAAACATTTTTTAAAAAGGAAAAGACAGAAAGAAAGACCAGGCAGGCCTGCCATCCATATCTCTGTCTGTCTGTCTGTCTGTCTGTCAATCTGATACCTGGGAACTGGAGATGGGCCACGAATAGTTGCTGGTAGTTGATCCCAGGTTCTCTGGAAGAGGAGACAATGCTGTTAATTGTTGAGCCCTTTCAGTGGCGCCACCCATCTTTAAATATTTAGAAGTATATGTGAGGCTGTGTTTATGTACATCATATGCAGACCATAAGAGGGATTTAGATTCTCCAGAATCTGACACCCCCTTCTGGAGTGTCTGAAGACAGCTACAGTGTACTTATATCTAATAAATAAATAAATAAATAAATAAATAAATAAATAAATAAATAAATAAATATATAAATAAATAAATAAACATTTTTTAAAAAGGATGAGAAAGGAAGTAAAACCACGCAGGTTGCAATCCTATTTGTCTGTCTGTCTGTCTGTCTGATCCCCTGGAACTGGAGGTGGGCCACCATATAGTTGCTGCTAGTTGATCCCAGGTTCTCTGGTAGAGGAGACAATGCTGTTAATTGTTGAGCCGTTTCAGTGGCCCCACACATCTTTAAATTTTTAGAAGTATATGTGAGGCTGTGTTTATGTACATCATATGCAGACCATAAGAGGGATTTAGATTCTCTAGAATATGACGCCCTCTTCTGAAGTATCTGAAGACAGCTACAGTGTACTTATATCTAATAAATACATATATAAATAAATAAACATTTTTAAAATGTATAAGAATGAAAGAAAAACCAGGCAGTAGTGCAATCATTGTCTGTCTGTCTGTATGTATGACTGTCAGATCCCCTGGAACTGGAGATGGGCCACAATATAGTTGCTGGTAGTTGATCCCAGGTCCTCTGGAAGAGGAGACAATGCTGTTAATTGTTGAGCCCTTTCAGTGGCCCCACCCATCTTTAAATTTTTAGAAGTATATGTGAGGCTGTGTTTATGTACATCATATGCAGACCATAAGAGGGATATAGATTCTCCAGAATCTGACACCCTCTTCTGGAGAGTCTGAAGACAGCTACAGTGTACTTATATATAATAAATAAATAAATAAATAAATGAATAAATGAATAAATGAATAAATAAATAAATAAACATTTTTAAAAAGGATAAGAAACAAAGAAAAATCAGGCAGAACTGACATCCTTATCTTTGTCTGTCTGTCTGTCTGTCTGATCCCCTGCAACTTGAGATGGGCCACCATATAGTTGCTGGTAGTTGATCCCATATTCTCTGGAAGAGGAGACAATGGTGTTAATTTTTGAGCCTTTTCAGTGGGCCCACCCAGCTTTAAATTTTTAGAAGTATATGTAAGCCTGTGTTTATGTACATCATATACAGACCATAAGGGGGATTTAGATTCTCCAGAAGATGACACCCTCTTCTAGAGTGTCTGAAGTCAGCTACAGTGTACTTATATCTAATAAATAAATAAATAAATAAATAAATAAATAAATAAATAAATAAATAAATAAATAAATAAACATTTTTTTAAAAGTATAAGAAAGAAAGAAAGTCCAGGCAGGCCTCCATCCTTATCTCTGTCTCTCTGTCTGACTGTCTGATACCCTGGAACTGGAGATGAGCCACCATATAGTTGCTGGTAGTTTATCCAAGGTTCTCTGGAAGAGGAGGCAATGCTGTTAATTGTTGAGCCATTTTTGGGGCCCCACCCATCTTTAAATTTTTAGAAGAAAATGTGAGTCTGTGTTTTTGTACATCATATGCAGACCATAAGAGGGATATAGATTCTCCAGAATCTGACACCCTCTTCTGGAGTGTCTGAAGACAGCTACAGTGTACTTATATCTAATAAATAAATAGATAAATAAATAAATAATTAATT
This sequence comes from Mus caroli, assembly GCF_978045245.1. Taxonomy (NCBI): domain Eukaryota; kingdom Metazoa; phylum Chordata; class Mammalia; order Rodentia; family Muridae; genus Mus; species Mus caroli. Next base: position 19,188 of record NW_028227754.1, on the reverse strand, counting down.
AAACATTTTTTAAAAAGGATAAGAAAGAAAGAAAGAACAGGCAGGCCTGCCATCCATATCTCTGTCTGTCTGTCTGTCTGTCTATCTGATCCCCGGGAACTGGAGATGGGCCACCATATAGTTGCTGGTAGTTGATCCAAGGTTCTCTGGAAGAGGAGACAATGCTGTTAATTGTTGAGCCCTTTCAGTGGCCCCACACTTCTTTAAATATTTAGAAGTATATGTGAGGCCTTTTTATGTACATCATATTCAGATTATAAGAGGATTTAGATTCTCCAGAATCTGACACACTCTACTGGAGTGTCTGAAGACAGCTACAGTGTATTTATATATAATAAATACATAAATAAATAAATAAATAAATAAATAAATAAATAAATAAATAAATAAACATTTTTTAAAAAGGATAAGAAAGAAAGTAAGACCAGGCAGGCCTGCCATCCTTATCTCTGTCTGTCTGTCTGTCTGTCTGTCTGTCTGATCCCCTGGAAGTGGAGATGGGCTACCATATAGTTGCTGGTAGTTGTTCCCAGGTTCTCTGGAAGAGGAGACAATGCTGTTAATTGTTGAACCCTATCAGTGGCCCTACCCATCTTTAAATTTTTAGAAGTGTATGTGAGGCTGTGTTTATGTACATCATATGCAGACCAGAAGAGGGATTTAGATTCATCAGAATCTGACACCTTCTTCTGGAGTTTCTGAAGACAACTACAGTGTACTTATATCTAATAAATACATAAATAAATAAGTAAATAAAGAAATAAACATTATTTAAACCAGATAAGAAAGAAAGAAAGACCAGGCAAGCCTGCCATTCTTATCTCTGTCTGTCTGTCTGTCTGTCTGTCTGTCGTTCTGATCCCCTGGAACTGGAGATGAGCCACCATATAGGTGCTGGTAGTTGATCCCAGGTTCTCTGGAAGAGGACACAATGCTGTTAATTGTTGAGCGCTTTCAGTGGCCCCACCCATCGTTAAAATTTTAGTAGTATATGTGAGGCTGTGTTTATGTACATCATATGCAGACCATAAGAGGGATTTAGATTCTCCAGAATATGACACCCTCTTCTGGAGTGTCTGAAGACAGCTACAGTGTACTTATATATAATAAATACATAAATAAATAAACATTTTTTAAAAAGGATAAGAAAGAAAGACCAGGCAGGACTGCCATCCTTATCCTTGTCTGTCTGTCTGTCTCTCTGATCCCCTGGGAGTGGAGATTGGCCACCATATAGTTGCAGGTAGTTGATCCCAGGTTCTCTGGAAGAGAAGACAATGCTGTTAATTGTTGAGCCCTTTCAGTGGCTCCACATATCTTTAAATTTTTAGATGTATATGTGAGGCTATGTTTATGTACATCATATGCAGATCATATGAGGGATTTAGATTCTCGAGAATCTGACACCCTCCTCTGGAGTGTCTGAAGACAACTACAGTGTACTTATATCTAATAAATCAATAAATACATAAATAAATAAATAAATAAATAAATAAATAAATAAACAAACATTTTTTAAAAGGATAAGAAAGAAAGACGGACCAGGCAGGCCTGCCCTCCTTATCTCTGTCTGTCTGTCTGTCTGTTTGTCTGATCCCCTGGAACTGGAGATGGGCCACCATATAGTTGCTGCTAGTTGATCCCAGGTTCTGGTAGAGGAGACAATGCTGTTAATTGTTGAGCCGTTTCAGTGGCCCCACACATCTTTAAATTTTTAGAAGTATATGTGAGGCTGTGTTTATGTACATCATATGCAGACAATAAGAGGGATTTAGATTTCCAGAATATGACACCCTCTTCTGAAGTGTCTGAAGACAGCTACAGTGTACTTATATCTAATAAATACATACATACATACATAAATAAATAAATAAATAAATAAATAAATAAATAAATAAATAAACATTTTTAAAATGTATAAGAAAGAAAAAAAACCAGGCAGGCCTGCAATCCTTGTCTGTCTGTCTGTATGTATGTCTGTCTGATCCCCTGGAACTGGAGATGGGCCACAATATAGTTGCTGGTAGTTGATCCCAGGTACTCTGGAAGAGGAGACAATGCTGTTAATTGTTGAGCCCTTTCAGTGGCTCCACCTATCTTTAAATTTTTAGATGTATATGTGAGGCTGTGTTTATGTACATCATATGCAGACCATAAGAGGGATTTAGATTCTCCAGAATCTGACACCCTCTTCTGGAGTGTCTGAAGACAGCTACATTGTACATATATCTAATAAATACATAAATAAATAAACATTTTTTTAAAAAGAATAAGAAAGAAAGACCAGGCAGGCCTGCCATCCTTATCCTTGTCTGTCTGTCTGTTTCTCTGATTCCCTGGGAGTGGAGATGGGCCATCATATAGTTGCAGGTAGTTGATCCCAGGTTCTCTGGAAGAGGAGACAATGCTGTTAATTGTTGAGCCCTTTCAGTGGCTCCACCTATCTTTAAATTTTTAGATGTATATGTGAGGCTGTGTTTATGTACATCATATGCAGACCATAAGAGGGATTTAGATTCTCCAGAATCTGACACCCTCTTCTGGAGTGTCTGAAGACAACTACAGTGTACTTATATCTAATAAATAAATAAATAAATAAATAAATAAATAAATAAATAAATAAATAAACATTTTTAAAAAGATAAGAAAGAAAGAAAAACCAGGCAGGCCTGCCCTCCTTATCTCTGTCTGTCTGTCTGTCTGTCTGTCTGATCCCCTGGAACTGGAGATGGGCCACTATATAGTTGCTGGTAGTTGATCCCAGGTTCTCTGGAAGAAGAGACAATGCTGTTAATTGTTGAGCCCTTTCAGTGGCCCCACCCATCTTTAAATTTTTAGATGTATATGTTAGGCTGTGTTTATGTCCATCATATGCAGACCATAATGTGGATTTATATTCTCCACAATCTGACACCCTCTTCTGGAGTGTCTGAAGACAGCTACAGTGTACTTATATCTAATAAATACAAAAATAAATAAATAAACATTATTTTAATAGGATAAGAAAGAAAGAAAAACCAGGGAGGCCTGCCACCCTTGTCTGTCTGTCTCTTTGTCTGTCTGATCCCCTGGAACTGGAGATGGGCCACCATATAGTTGCTGGTATTTGATCCCAGGTTCTCTGTTAGAGGAGACAATGCTGTTAATTGTTGAGCCCTTTCAGTGGCCCCACACATCTTTAAATTTTTAGAAGTATATGTGAGGCTGTGTTTATGTACATCATATGAAGACCATAGGAGGGATTTAGATTCTCCAGAATCTGTCACCCTCTTGTGGAGTGTCTGAAGACAGCTACAGTGTACTTATATCTAATAAATACATAAATAAATAAATAAACATTTTTTAAAAAGGATAAGAAAGAAAGTAAAACCAGGCAGGCCTGCAATCCTTATCTGTCTGTCTGTCTGTCTGTCTGATCCCCTAGAACTGGAGATGGGCCACCATATAGTTGCTGGTATTTGATCCCAGGTTCTATGGTAGAGGAGACAATGCTGTTAATTGTTGAGCCGTTTCAGTGGCCCCACCCACCTTTAAATTTTTAGAAGTATATGTGAGGCTGTGTTTATGTACATCATATGCAGACCATAAGAGGGATTTAGATTCTCCAGAATATGACACCCTCTTCTGGAGTGTCTGAAGACAACTACAGTGTACTTATATCTAATAAATACATATATAAATAAATAAAAATTTTTAAAATGTATAAGAAAGAAAGAAAAACCAGGCAGTCCTGCAATCCTTGTCTGTCTGTCTGTATGTATGTCTGTCAGATCCCCTGGAACTGGAGATGGGCCACAATATAGTTGCTGGTAGTTGATCCCAGGTCCTCTGGAAGAGGAGACAATGCTGTTAATTGTTGAGCCCTTTCAGTGGCCCCACCCATCTTTAAATTTTTAGAAGTATATGTGAGGCTGTGTTTATGTACATCATATGCAGACCATAAGAGGGATATAGATTCTCCAGAATCTGAAACCTTCTTCTAGAGAGTCTGAAGACAGCTACAGTGTACTTATATCTAATAAATAAATAAATAAATAAATAAATAAATAAATAAATAAATAAATAAATGAATGAATAAATAAATAAATAAACATTTTTAAAAATGATAAGAAAGAAAGAAAAATCAGGCAGGCCTGCCATCCTTATCGCTCTCTGTCTGTCTGTCTTTCTGATCCCCTGCAACTTGAGATGGGCCACCATATAGTTGCTGGTAGTTGATCCCACGTTCTCTGGAAGAGGAGACAATGGTGTTAATTGTTGAGCCCTTTCAGTGGGCCCACCCATCTTTAAATTTTTAGAAGTATATGTGAGGCTGTGTTTATGTACACCATATGCAGACCATAAGAGGGATTTAGATTCTCCAGAAGATGACACCCTCTTCTAGAGTGTCTGAAGTCAGCTACAGTGTACTTATATCTAATAAATACATAAATAAATAAATAAATAAATAAATAAATAAATAAATAAACATTTTTTTAAAAGTATAAGAAAGAAAGAAAGACCAGGCAGGCCTCCATCCTTACCTCTGTCTCTCTGTCTGACTGTCTGATACCCTGGAACTGGAGATGGGCCACCATATAGTTGCTGGTAGTTTATCCAAGGTTCTCTGGAAGAGGAGGCAATGCTGTTAATTGTTGAGCCATTTTTGGGGCCCCACCCATCTTTAAATTTTTAGAAGAAAATGTGAGGCTGTGTTTATGTACATCATATGCAGACCATAAGAGGGAATTAGATTCTCTAGAATCTGACACCCTCTTCTGGAGTGTCTGAAGACAGCTACAGTGTACTTATATCTAATAAATACATAAATAAATAAATGAATAAATAAATAAATAAATAAATAAACATTTTTTAAAAATGATAAGAAATTAAGAAAGACCAGGCAGTCCTGCCACCCTTATCTCTGTCTGTCTGTCTGTCTGTCTGTCTGTCTGATACCCTGGAACTGGAGATGGGCCACCATATAGTTGCTGGTAGTTGTTCCCAGGTACTCTGGAAGAGGAGACAATGCTGTTAATTGTTCAGCTTTTAGAGTGGCCCCACCCTTCTTTAAATTTTTAGAAGTATATGTGAGGCTGTGTTTACGTACATCATATGCAGACCAAAAGAGGGATTTAGATTCTCCAGAATCTGACACCCTCTTCTGGAGTGTCTGAACAGCTACAGTGTACTTATATCTAATAAATAAATAAATAAATAAATAAATAAATAAATTAATAAATAAATAAACATTATTTAAACCAGATAAGAAAGAAAGAAAGACCAGGCAGGCCTGCCATCCATATCTCTGTCTGTCTATCTGTCTGTCTGTCAATCTGATACCTGGGAACTGGAGATGGGCCACGAATAGTTGCTGGTAGTTGATCCCAGGTTCTCTGGAAGAGGAGACAATGCTGTTAATTGTTGAGCCCTTTCAGTGGCGCCACCCATCTTTAAATATTTAGAAGTATATGTGAGGCTGTGTTTATGTACATCATATGCAGACCATAAGAGGGATTTAGATTCTCCAGAATCTGACACCCCCTTCTGGAGTGTCTGAAGACAGCTACAGTGTACTTATATCTAATAAATAAATAGATAAATAAATAAATAAATAAATAAATAAACATTTTTTAAAAAGGATAAGAAAGAAAAAAAAGAAAAGTCAGGCCTGCCATCCATATCTCTGTCTGTCCGTCTGTCTGTTGATCTGATCCCCGGCAACTGGAGATCGGCCACCATATAGTTGCTGGTAGTTGATCCAAGGTTCTCTGGAAGAGGAGACAATGCTGTTAATTGTTGAGCCCTTTCAGTGGCCCCACACTTCTTTAAATATTTAGAAGTATATGTGAGGCCATTTTATGTACATCATATTCAGATTATAAGAGGATTTAGATTCTCCAGAATCTGACACACTCTACTGGAGTGTCTGAAGACAGCTACAGTGTATTTATATATAATAAATACATACATACATACATAAATAAATAAATAAATAAATAAATAAATAAACATTTTTTAAAAAGGATAAGAAAGAAAGTAAGACCAGGCAGGCCTGCCATCCTTATCTCTGTCTGTCTGTCTGTCTGTCTGATCCCCTTGAACTGGAGATGGGCTACCATATAGTTGCTGGTAGTTGATACCAGGTTCTCTGGAAGAGGAGACAATGCTGTTAATTGTTGACCCTTATTTGTGGCCCTACCCATCTTTAAATTTTTAGAAGTGTATGTGAGGCTGTGTTTATGTACATCATATGCAGACCAGAAGAGGGATTTAGGTTCATCAGTATCTGAAACTCTCTTCTGGAGTCTGAAGACAGCTACAGTGTACTTATATCTAATAAATACATAAATAAATAAATAAATAAATAAATAAACATTATTTAAACCGGATAAGAAAGAAAGAAAGACCAGGCAGGCCTGCCATCCTTATCTCTGTCTGTCTGTCTGTCTGTCTGTCGTTCTGATCCGCTGCAACTGGAGATGGGCCACCATATAGGTGCTGGTAGTTGATCCCAGGTTCTCTGGTAGAGGAGACAATGCTGTTAATTGCTGAGCCCTTTAAATGGTCCCCCCACCTTTAAATTTTAAGAAGTAAATGTGAGGCTGTGTTTATGTACATCATATGCAGACCATAAGAGGGATTTAGATTCTCCAGAATCTGACACCTTCTTCTGGAGTGTCTGAAGACGGCTACAGTGTACTTATATCTAATAAACATATAAATAAATAAATAAATAAACATTTTTTAAAAAGTATAAGAAAGAAAGAAAGACCAGGCAGACCTGCCATCCTTATCTCTGTCAGTCTGTCTGTCTGTCAGTCTGTCTGATCCCTTGGAACTTGAGATGGGCCACCATATAGTTGCTGTTAGTTGATCCCAGGTTCTCTGGAAGACGAGACAATGCTGTTAATTCTTGAGCCCTTTCAGTGGCTCCACCTATCTTTAAATTTTTAAAAGTATATGTTAGGCTGTGTTTATGTACATCATATGCAGACCATAAGAGGGATTTAGATTCTGCAGAATCTGACACCCTCTTCTGGAGTGTCTGAAGACAACTACAGTGTACTTATATCTAATAAATACATAAATAAATAAATAAATAAATAAATAAATAAATAAATAAATAAATAAGTAAATAAACATTATTTTAAAAGAATAAGAAAGAAAGAAAGACCAGGCAGGCCTGACATCCCTATCTCTGTCTGTCTGTCTGTCTGTCTGTCTGATCCCCTGGAACTGGAGATGGGCCACCATATAGTTGCTGGTAGTTGCTCCCAGGTTCTCTGGAAGAGGAGACAATGCTGTTAATTGTTGAGCGCTTTCAGTGGCCCCACTCATCGTTAAATTTTTAGTACTATATGTGAGGCCGTGTTTATGTACATCATATGCAGACCATAAGAGGGATTTAGATTCTCCAGAATATGACACCCTCTTCTGGAGTGTCTGAAGACAGCTACAGTGTTCTTATATCTAATAAATACATAAATAAATAAACATTTTTTAAAAAGGATAAGAAAGAAAGAAAGACCAGGCAGGCCTGCCATCCATATCTCTGTCTGTCTGTCTGTCTCTCTATCTGATCCCCGCGAACTAGAGATGGGCCACCATATAGTTGCTGGTAGTTGATCCAAGGTTCTCTGGAAGAGGAGACAATGCTGTTAATTGTTGAGCCCTTTCAGTGGCCCCACACTTCTTTAAATATTTAGAAGTATATGTGAGGCTGTGTTTATGTACATCATATTCAGATTATAAGAGGATATAGATTCTCCAGAATCTGACACCCTCTACTGGAGTGTCTGAAGACAGCTAGAGTGTACTTATATATAATAAATACATAAATAAATAAACATTTTTTAAGAAGGATAAGAAAGAAAGTAAGACCAGGCAGGCCTGCCATCCTTATCTCTGTCTGTCTGTCTGTCTGTCTGATCCCCTGGAACTTGAGATGGGCCACCATATAGTTGCTGGTAGTTGATCCCAGGTTATCTGGAAGAAGAGACAATGCTGTTAATTGTTGATCCATTTCAGTGGCCCCACCCATCTTTAAATTTTTAGAAGTGTATGTGAATCTGTGTTTATGTCCATCAAAAGCAGACCATAAGAGGGATTTATATTCTCCAGAATCTGACACCCTGTTCTGGAGTGTCTGAAGACAGCTACAGTGTACTTATATCTAATAAATACATAAGTAAATAAATAAACATTTTTTAAAAAGTATAAGAAAGAAAGAAAAACCAGGGAGGCCTGCCACCCTTGACTGTCTGTCTCTTTGTCTGCCTGATCCCCTGCAACTTGAAACGGGCCACCATATAGTTGCTGGTAGTTGATCCCACGTTCTCTGGAAGAGGAGACAATGGTGTTAATTGTTGAGCCCTTTCAGTGGGCCCACCCATCTTTAAATATTTAGAAGTATATGTGAGGCTGTGTTTATGTACATCATATGCAGACTATAAGAGGGATTTAGATTCTCCAGAAGATGACACCCTCTTCTGGAGTGTCTGAAGACAGCTACAGTGTACTTATATCTAATAAATACATACGTAAATAAATAAATAAATAAATAAACATTTTTTTACAAAGATAAGAAAGAGAGAAAGACCAGGCAGGCCTGCCATCCTTATCTCTGTCTGTCTGTCTGATCCCCTGGAACTGGAGATGGGCCACCATATAGTTGCTGGTAGTTTATCCCAGGTTCTCTGGAAGAGGAGACAATGCTGTTAATTGTTGAGCCCTTTCAGTAGCCCCACACATCTTTAAATTTTTAGAAGTATATGTGAGGCTGTGTTTATGTACATCATATGCAGACCATAAGAGGGATTTAGATTCTCCAGAATCCTACACCCTCTTCTGGAGTGTCTGAAGACAGCTACAGTGTACTTATATCTAATAAATAAATAAATAAATAAATAAATAAATAAATAAATAAATAAATAAACAAACATTTTTTTAAAAATGATAAGAAAAAAAGAAAGACCAGGCAGGCCTGCCATCCTTATCTCTGTCTGTCTGTCTGTCTGTCTGTCTGTCTGATCTTCTGGAACTGGAGATGGGCCACAATAGTGTCTGATAGTTGATCACAGGTTCTCTGGAAGAGGAGACAATGCTGTTAATTGTTGAGCCATTTCAGTGGCCCCATCCATCTTTAAATTTTGAGAAGTATATGTGAGGCTGTGTTTATGTACATTATATGCAGACCATAAGAGGGATTTAGATTCTCCAGAATCTGACACACTCTAATGGAGTGTCTGAAGACAGCTACAGTGTACCCATATCTAATAAATACATAAATAAATAAATAAACATTTCTTAAAAGAATAAGAAAGAAAGAAAGACCAGGCAGGCCTCCATCCTTATCTCTATTTGTGTGTATGTCTGTCTCTCTGTCTGATCCCCTGGAACTGGAGATGGGCCACCATATATTTGCTGGTAGTTCATCCCCGGTTCTCTGGAAGAGGAGACAATGCTGTTAATTGTTGAGCCCTTTCAGTGGCCCCACACATCTTTAAATTTTTAGAAATGTATGTGAGGCTGTGTTTATATACATCATATGGAGACCATAAGAGGGATTTAGATTCTCCAGAATCTGACACCCTCTTCTGGAGTGTCTGAAGACAGCTACAGTGTACTTATATATAATAAATACATAAATAAATAAATAAACATTTTTTTAAAAAGGATAAGAAAGAAAGAAAAACCAGGCAGGCCTGCCATCCTTGACTGTTTGTCTGTCTGTCTGTCTGATCCCCTGGAACTGGAAATGGGCCACCATATAGTGGCTGGTAGTTGATCCCAGGTTCTCTGGAAGAGGAGACAATGCTGTTAATTGTTGAGCCCGTTCAGTGGCCCCACACATCTTTAAATTTTTAGAAGTATATGTGAGGCTGTGTTTATGTACATCATATGAGGCCCATAAGAGGGATTTAGATTCTCCAGAATCTGACACTCTCTTCTGGAGTGTCTGAAGACAGCTACAGTGTACTTATATCTAATAAATAAATAAATAAATAAATAAATAAATAAATAAATAAATAAATAAATAAATAAACATTTTTTAAAGGAATAAGAAAGAAAGAAAAACCACCAGGCCTGCCATACTTGTCTTTCTGTCTTGCCTAGCCCCTTGCCTAGCCTAGCCTAGCCTAGCCCCTTGCCTAGCCTAGCCTAGCCTCTTGCCTAGCCTAGCCTAGCCCCTTGCCTAGCCTAGCCCTGCCTTGCCTAGCCCTGCCTATCCCTGTCTTTAACCAGGCTGGCCTCAAACTCAGAAACTGACTGCCTCTGCCTCCAGAGTGCTCTCATTAAGAGCTCAAGCCACCACTGACTGTTGGGTTTTCTAAGTCTTACATAGGTATGGTCTGTTTCTCAGCTGTGAAACCCTAATTAACACATGTAGTCTGTCCTAGGTCAGCCATATATACAGACTGAGGCCTTTTCTAAAACAAAACAAAAGAAAACAAAAAATAGAAATAATAAAATAAATAAATTAAGCAACCACATGATATCTTTTCTTTCTTTCAATGATACTCAGAGCTTGAAGCAGTTCACCCATGAGACCTCAGCTCCGGACATTGAGGCTCTTTCCCTAACAAGTATTATGGCTGAACCTGAGGGCTTCTACTGCTGATTTGTGTCCCCCACTTTAAAAAAATAGTTGTTTTCAAAGGCTGCAGGTTCTTAGCCCTGTTCCTTGTTACAGTTGAGTCACAGCCCTGAAAGTTCAGTGGTAGTTAAAGGCACTGAGAAGGGCTTCCTATAGACATCGAAGACCAAGTCTTTGATATTAAAAAAGTTAATCTGGATTCCCCCACCCCCTGGCATCCTTAGAATGCCTAGAAAGGAAGGCAGGGACCTGGGCAGAAGGGTGCAAGGCTACTGGTGTTTGTAAGTGGTAACAGAAAGCTTTCTCTTGTTGGTACCCTACCCCAAGTTACATTGTCACTTCTTTTTCCTAGTTGTTGTTTTGTCGGTTTGTATTCTCAACATAGACCCTTTTCCTTCCTAACCTTGGCTGTCCTGAACCTTACTGTCCTTGAACTCAGTGATTTGCCTGTCTTGCTGGGATGAAACTGTGAGCTACCATCCAGAAGGAAGCACCCTGCTGAGGTTAGATTGGGGTCTCTTCCATTTTCCTCTATGAACATGCATATGGCAGGCCTGTTCTTTCTTTTTTACTTTTCCTTTTCTTTTTAAAGATTTATTTATTTATTATATTTAAGTATGCTGTAGCTATGTTCAGACACTCCAGAAGAGTGTGTCAGATGCTGAAGAATCTAAATCATTCTTATTGTCTGCATATGATGTATATAAACACAGCCTCACATATACTCAAAAAAAAAAAAAAGAATGAAAGATGTGGCTACAGAGAGGACTCAACAATTAAGAGCATTGTCTCCTCTTCCAGAGAACCTGGGCTCAATTACCAGTATATATATATGGTGGCCCATCTCCAGTTCCAGGGGATCTAATACTCTGTTCTGGAGTCTGTGGGCACAGCATACACATGCAATACATTCTTACACTAAAAATAAAATTGATCATTGAGAGAGAGGAGAAAGAGGGGGTGAGAGAGAGGGGAGGTAATCATAACTCCTGACGAGTTTGAAGACCTGAGCTTCATCACTCACACAAATAAATAAATGCAAAATATTTTTTATAAATAAACTCTGCCATTGCCCTTTAAAAATTCCTAGAAAACAAGTTTTATGAGCAACAGTTATATTTACTATATCTAAAGGACAGTCATGAGCATATTCTCTAAATAGAAAAAGGCCTGTTAGTCTTAGAAATGGAAAAGACAAACCAAGGAAGGTTTACAATTACATAATGAGGCAGCTCAGCCCAGCACTCAGGTTGGAAGTAAGACTCGAGAATAGGATACACCTGAAGACAGACAGCCATTGCTTTTTGTTTCGGAGGCTGAAAGGATACACCTGAAGACAGCCAATGCTGTGTGTGCTTGATGGTGATCTGGTAATTTTTTTTTTAATTTTTAAAAACTTTAACACTTTTTATAAAACTTTTATAAAAACTTTTTATTCTCCTTGGTTTGTTTCTTTCTTTCTTTCTTTCTTTCTTTCTTTCTTTCTTTCTTTCTTTCTTTCTTTCTTTCTTTCTTTCTTTCTTTCTTTTTTCAGGTTTTCTCACCATATTGCAGGTACTACAAGTTTGATTTTCTTATTTTTTGACTGTTTCAGGGTTTCTCACCATATTGCAGGTCCTTCTGTGTGATTTTATCATTTTTCGACTTTTTCAGGGTTTCTCATCATATTCCAATTCCTAGAGTGTGATTTTCTCATTTTTCGACTTTTTCAGGGATTCTCACCATATTGCAGGTCCTAAAAGTGTGAATTTCTTATTTTTCGACTTTTGCAGGGTTTCTCACCATGTTCCAGCTACTACAGTGTATTTTTCTCATTTTTTAAAATTTTCACGGTCTCTCATCTTATTCAAAGTCGAACAATGTGATTTTCTCATTTTTCGACTTTTTCAGGGTTTCTCACCATATTCCAGGTCCTACTGCATGATTTTCTCATTTTTCGACTTTTTCAGGGTTTCTCACCATATTCCAAGTCGTACAGTGTGATTTTCTCATTTTTTGACTTTTTCAGGGTTTCTCATCATATTCCAAGTCCTACAGTGTGATTTTCTCATTTTTCAACTTTTTCAGGGTTTCTCACCATATTGCAGGTCCTACTGTGTGATTTTCTCATTTTTTGACTTTTTCAGGGTTTCTCACCATATTCCAGGTCCTACTGCATGATTTTCTCATTTTTCGACTTTTTCAGGGTTTCTCACCATATTCCAAGTCCTACAGTGTGATTTTCTCATTTTTCGACTTTTTTAGGGTTTCTCATCATATTCCAAGTCCTACAGTGTGATTTTCTCATTTTTTGACTTTTTCAGGGTTTCTCATCTTATTCCATGTCCTAGAGTGTTATTTTTCTAATTTGTTGACTCTTTCAGAGTTTCTCCACTTACTCCATGTATTACAGTGTGATTTTTCTCATTTTTTTACTTTTTCAGGGTTTCTCATCATATTCCATGTCCTAAAGTGTGATTTTCTCATTTTTTGACTTTTTCAGTGTTTCTCACCATATTCCAGGTCCTACAGTTTGATATTCTCATTTTTCAACTTTTTCAGGGTTTCTCACCATATTCTGGGTCCTAGTGTGTGATTTTCTCATTTTTCGACTTTTTCAGGGTTTCTCACCATATTGGTGGTCCTACAAGTGTAATTTTCTTATTTTTCGACTTTTTCGGGGTTTCTCACCATATTCCAGCTCCTACAGTGTATTTCTCTCATTTTTTGACTTTTTCATGATTTCTCATCTTATTCCAAGTCCTACAGTGTGATTTTCTCATTTTTCGAATTTTTCAGGGTTTCTCACCATATTACAGGTACTACAAGTTTGAATTTCTTATTTTTCGACTGTTTCAGGGTTTCTCACCATAATCCAGGTCCTACTGTTTGATTTTCTCATTTTTCGACTTTTTCAGGGTTTCTCATCATATTCCAAGTCCTAGAGTGTGATTTTCTCATTTTTCGAGTTTTTCAGGGATTCTCACCATATTACAGGTCCTACAAGTGTGAATTTCTTATTTTTCGACTTTTGCAGGGTTTCTCACCATGTTCCATCTACTACAGTGTATTTTTCTCATTTTTTAAAATTTTCACGGTTTCTCATCTTATTCCAAGTCGAACAGTGTGATTTTCTCATTTTTCGACTTTTTCAGGGTTTCTCACCATATTGCAGGTACTACAAGTTTGATTTTCTTATTTTTCAAATATTTCAGGGTTTCTCACCATATTCCAGGTCCTACTGTGTGATTTTCTCACGTTAAGACTTTTTCAGTGTTTCTCACCATATTCTAGGTACTACAGTGTGATTTTCTCATTTTTTGACTTTTTCAGGTTTTCTCATCCTATTCCAAGTCCTAGAGTGTGATTTTCTCTTTTTCGGACTTTTTCAGGGTTTCTCAAAAAATATTCCAGGTCCTACACTGTAATTTTCTCATTTTTTTGACTTTTTCAGAGTTTATCACCATATTCCAGGTCCTAATGTGTGATTTTCTCATTTTTAGACATTTTCAGTGTTTCTGACCATATTCCAGGTCCTACAGTATGATTGTTCTCATGTTAAGACTTTTTCAGTGTTTCTCACCATATTCCAGGTCCTACTGCATATTTTGCTCATTTTTTACTTTTTCAGGGTTTCTCACCATATTTCAAGTCCTATATGGTGATTTTCTCATTTTTTGACTTTTTCAGGGTTTCTCATCTTACTCCAAGTCCTACAGTGTGATTTTCTCATTTTTTGACTTTTATGGGTTTCTCACCATATTGCAGGTCCTACAAGTGTGAATTTCTTATTGTTGGACTTTTTCAGGGTTTCTCACCATATTCCAGCTCCTACAGTGTATTTTTGTCATTTTTTGTCTTTTTCACGGTTTCTCATCTTATTCCAAGTCCTACAGTGTGATTTTCTCATTTTTCAACTTTTTCAGGGTTTCTCACCATATTGCAGGTCCTACTGTGTGATTTTCTCATTTTTTGACTTTTTCAGGGTTTCTCACCATATTCCAGGTCCTACTGCATGATTTTCTCATTTTTCGACTTTTTCAGGGTTTCTCACCATATTCCAACTCCTACAGTGTGATTTTCTCCTTTTTTGACTTTTTCAGGGTTTCTCATATTATTCCATGTCCTAGAGTGTTATTTTTCTAATTTGTCGACTCTTTCAGAGTTTCTCCACTTATTCCATGTATTACACTGTGATTTTTCTCAGTTTTGGACTTTTTCAGGGTTTCTCACCTTATTCCAGGACCTACAGTTTGATTTTCTCATTTTTTGACTTTTTCAGGGTTTCTCACCATATTCCAGGTCCTACAGTGTGATTTTCTCATTTTTTTACTTTTTCAGGGTTTCTCATCATATTCCAAGTCCTAGAGTATGTTTTTCTCTTTTTTTGACTTTTTCAGGGTTTCTCACCATATTCCAGGTCCTACAGTGTGATTTTCTCATTTTTTTACTTTTTCAGGGTTTCTCATCATATTCCAAGTCCTAGAGTGTGTTTTTCTCTTTTTTTGACTTTTTCAGGGTTTCTCACCATATTCCAGGTCCTACAGTGTGATTTTCTCATTTTAAGACTTTTTCAGGGTTTCTCACCATATTCCAGGTCCTACTGCATGATTTTCTCATTTTTTGACTTTTTCAGGGTTTCTCACCATATTCCAGGTCCTACAGTGTGATTTTCTCATTTTTCGACTTTTTAGGGTTTCTCATCATATTCCAAGTCCTACAGTGTGATTTTCTCCTTTTTTGACTTTTTCAGGGTTTCTCATATTATTCCATGTCCTAGAGTGTTATTTTTCTAATTTGTCGACTCTTTCAGAGTTTCTCCACTTATTCCATGTATTACAGTGTGATTTTTCTCAGTTTTGGACTTTTTCAGGGTTTCTCACCTTATTCCAGGCCCTACAGTTTGATTTTCTCATTTTTTGACTTTTTCAGGGTTTCTCAACATATTCCAGGTCCTACAGTGTGATTTTCTCATTTTTTTACTTTTTCAGGGTTTCTCATCATATTCCAAGTCCTAGAGTGTGTTTTTCTCTTTTTTTGACTTTTTCAGGGTTTCTCACCATATTCCAGGTCCTACAGTGTGATTTTCTCATTTTTTTACTTTTTCAGGGTTTCTTATCATATTCCAAGTCCTAGAGTGTGTTTTTCTCTTTTTTTGACTTTTTCAGGGTTTCTCACCATATTCCAGGTCCTACAGTGTGATTTTCTCATTTTAAGACTTTTTCAGGGTTTCTCACCATATTCCAGGTCCTACTGCATGATTTTCTTATTTTTCGACTTTTTCAGGGTTCCTCACCATATTCCAAGTCCTACACTGTGATTTTCTCATTTTTCGACTTTTTTAGGGTTTCTCATCATATTCCAAGTCCTACAGTGTGATTTTCTCATTTTTTGACTTTTTCAGGGTTTCTCATCTTATTCCATGTCCTAGAGTGTTATTTTTCTAATTTGTTGACTCTTTCAGAGTTTCTCCACTTACTCCATGTATTACAGTGTGATTTTTCTCATTTTTTTTTACTTTTTCAGGGTTTCTCACCATATTCCAGTTCCTACAGTGTGATTTTCTCATTTTAAGCCTTTTTCAGTGTTTCTCACCAAATTGCCGCTCCTAATGCGTGATTTTTTTCTTTTTTCGACTTTTTCAGTTTTTCTCACCATATTCCAACCCAACAGCGTGATTTTCTCATTTTTTGACTTTTATGGGTTTCTCATCATATTCCAAGTCCCAAAGTGTGATTTTCTCATTTTTTGACTTTTTCAGTGTTTCTCACCATATTCCAGGTCCTACAGTGTGATTTTCTCATTTTAAGACTTTTTCAGGGTTTCTAACCATATTGGAGGTCAAACAAGTGTGAGTTTCTTATTTTTCGACTTTATCAGGTTTTCTCACCATATTCCAGCTCCTACAGTGTATTTTTCTCATTTTTAGACTTTTTCACGTTTTCTCACAATATTCCTGGTCCTACAGCGTGATTTTCTCATTTTTCGACTTTTTCAGGGTTTCTCACCATATTCCAAGTTGTACAGTGTGATTTTCTCATTTTTTGACTTTTTCAGGGTTTCTCATCATATTCCAAGTCCTACAGTGTGATTTTCTCATTTTTTGACTTTTCGGGGTTTCTCATCTTATTCAAAGTCCTAGAGTGTGATTTTTCTAATTTTTTGACTTCTTCAGATTATATCACCATTATCCATATACTACAGTGTGATTTTTCTCATTTTTCGACTTTTTCAGTGTTTCTCACCATATTGGTGGTCCTACAAGTGTAATTTTCTGATTTTTCGACTTTTTCGGGGTTTCTCACCATATTCCAGCTCCTACAGTGTATTTCTCTCATTTTTTGACTTTTTCATGATTTCTCATCTTATTCCAAGTCCTACAGTGTGATTTTCTCATTTTTCGAATTTTTCAGGGTTTCTCACCATATTGCAGGTACTACAAGTTTGAATTTCTTATTTTTCGACTGTTTCAGGGTTTCTCACCATATTGCAGATCCTACTGTGTGATTTTCTCCTTTTTCGACTTTTTCAGGGTTTCTCATCATATTCCAAGTCCTAGAGTGTGATTTTCTCATTTTTCGAGTTTTTCAGGGATTCTCACCATATTACAGGTCCTACAAGTGTGAATTTCTTATTTTTCGACTTTTGCAGGGTTTCTCACCATGTTCCATCTACTACAGTGTATTTTTCTCATTTTTTAAAATTTTCACGGTTTCTCATCTTATTCCAAGTCGAACAGTGTGATTTTCTCATTTTTCGACTTTTTCAGGGTTTCTCACCATATTGCAGGTACTACAAGTTTGATTTTCTTATTTTTCAAATATTTAAGGGTTTCTCACCATATTCCAGGTCCTACTGTGTGATTTTCTCACGTTAAGACTTTTTCAGTGTTTCTCACCATATTCTAGGTACTACAGTATGATTTTCTCATTTTTTGACTTTTTCAGGTTTTTTCATCTTATTCCAAGTCCTAGAGTGTGATTTTCTCCTTTTCGGACTTTTTCAGGGTTTCTCAAAAATATTCCAGGTCCTACAGTGTAATTTTCTCATTTTTTGACTTTTTCAGTGTTTCTCATCATATTGTAGGTCCTACAAGTATGAATTTCTTATTTTTCGACTTTTTCAGATATTCTCACCATTTTCCAGGTCCTAATGTGTGATTTTTTAATTTTTAGACTTTTTCAGTGTTTCTGACCATATTCCAGGTCCTACTGCATGATTTGCTCATTTTTTGACTTTTTCAGGGTTTCTCACCATATTCCAAGTCCTATAGTGTGATTTTCTCATTTTTTGACTTTTTCAGGGTTTCTCATCTTACTCAAAGTCCTACAGTGTGATTTTCTCATTTTAAGACTTTTTCAGGTTTTCTCACCATATTCCAGGTCCTACTGCATGATTTTCTCATTTTTCGACTTTTTCAGGGTTCCTCACCATATTCCAAGTCCTACAGTGTGATTTTCTCATTTTTCGACTTTTTTAGGGTTTCTCATCATATTCCAAGTCCTACAGTGTGATTTTCTCATTTTTTGACTTTTTCAGGGTTTCTCATGTTATTCCATGTCCTAGAGTGTTTTTTTTCTAATTTGTTGACTCTTTCAGAGTTTCTCCACTTATTCCATGTATTACAGTGTGATTTTTCTCATTTTTGACTTTTTCAGGGTTTCTCACCATATTCCAGGACCTACAGTTTGATTTTCTCATTTTTTGACTTTTTCAGGGTTTCTCACCATATTCCAGGTCCTACAGTGTGATTTTCTCATTTTTCGACTTTTTCAGGTTTTCTCACCGTATTCCAGCTCCTACAGTGTATTTTTCTCATTTTTAGACTTTTTCACGTTTTCTCACAATATTCCTGGTCCTACTGCGTGATTTTCTCATTTTTCGACTTTTCTCACCCTATTGCAGGTCCTACAAGTGTGAATTTCTTATTTTTTGACTTTTTCAGGGTTTCTCACCATATTCCAGCTCCTTCAGTGTATTTTTCTCATTTTTTGACTTTTTCAGGGTTTCTCACCATATTGCAGATACGACAAATTTGATTTTCTTAATTTTCGACTGCTTCAGGGTTTCTCACCATATTCCAGGTCCTACTGTGTGATTTTCTCATTTTTCGACTTTTTCAGTGTTTTCTCACCATATTCAAGGTACTACAGTGTTATTTTCTCATTTTTTGACTTTTTCAGGTTTTCTCATCATATTCCAAGTCCTACAGGGTGACTTTCTCTTTTTTCGACTTTTAAAGGGTTTCTCAACATATTCCAGGTCCACCAGTGTAATTTTCTCATTTTTCGACTTTTTCAGGGTTTCTCATCATATTCCAAGTCCTAGAGTGTGATTTTCTCATTTTTCGAGTTTTTCAGTAATTCTCACCATATTGCAGGTCCTACAAGTGTGTATTTCTTATTTTTCGACTTTTGCAGGGTTTCTCACCATGTTCCAACTACTACAGTGTATTTTATTCATTTTTTAAAATTTTCACAGTCTCTCATCTTATTCCATGTCCTATAGTGTGATTTTCTCATTTTTCGACTTTTTCAGGGTTTCTCACCATATTGCAGGTACTACAAGTTTGATTTTCTTATTTTTCAAATGTTTCAGGGTTTCTCACCATATTCCAGGTCCTACTGTGT